>NC_087493.1:8592500-8850000 GCF_036417665.1 Passer domesticus
CCTGCTGCCCAGAGCAGGCCACAGGGCAGCACCCACAGGTCTGGGCAGGATTTTTAGGCAAGACTGAGCTGCAGCTCCATGTTTGTGTGAGAATCGGTGTGCCTGGTTAACACTGCAGGGTTAAAAACTGCATTTAGGCTTTTGAAGTGCCTTTGGCTTTTGCTTTTCAATATCCAGGACTTTGGGGAGGAAAGAGACAGAAACCCCCCCCAGAGAAAAAGCAGCTGGGCTTGTGTTCAAACCCTGTGTGGGCGCTTGTCTGTATTTGCTTGCAGGGGATTTATTGTCTGTGGGGACCAGGGGAGCTCCAAAGGGCTCAGAGCAGGGCTCTGGGCTGCTTTTTGTTGTCCCTGACCCAAACTGGAGTGGCCTCTGCTCTGGGCCCTTCACTGCTTTCCCCGAGGGCAGCTGGTCCCTTTGTGTCTGGAACCCACTGATAAGGGGCTGGGGAGGTGAGGGGGGAGCCACTGGCCCTGGGCAGCAGTGGGGACAACCAGCTTGGAGCCAGTGCCTGGAGCCAGCACCAGGGCCAGCCTGGAGCCAGCACCCAGAGCTGGCACCCAGGGCCAGCCTGGAGCCAGCACCCAGAGCCAGGCTCAGCCCTGGGACTCTCACAGGCAGATCTTTGTTGTGGACATGGTGGCAGGTCCCAGGAGGTGTCCTGGGAGGGTGATAGCAGTGCTGGGTGATCCGTGGGGCCTGGAAATAATCCTGGTGGTGATGAAGTCAGCAGAGCTCTGTGTGCTCCCAGGGCTGGGACAGGCATGGAGATGGGATGCTCCAGTCCCAGCTCCCTCCAGGCAGCTTGTGGAGCTCATGGCCGTGACTGGTGTGATGCTGGATGTCACCAGGGGAGGTGACACACGTGGTGTCCTCCGTGGCCCCATGCTCTCCCCACCACTGTCCCACTGTGGGTGCTGGGGGGGTTTAGCTGTAGAGCCCCAGCTCGTGTGTTCAAACAGCTCAAATCACTGCACATGTGAGGTGGGGGCACCCCCAGTGCCACAGGGGCTGAGAGGGGATTCCCTCTCCAGGACAATGCTGGGAAAGGCCTCTGCTGTGCTGACTCAGCAGCTCTTCCTGCTGACTCAGCAGGTGCAGCCTGCAGCTGGGCCCATGGGCTGGGGTGGGCACCCACACCCCCCGGGCCCAGGGCACAGCTCAGGGGGCACAGAGCTGGTGGGGACATCCCCAACAATCCCAAAAGTGGCTCCTCACTGCAGAGCCAGGGATCTCCAGAGGCGCTGGGGGAGCCTGAGGCTGCTGCCCTTCCTCACTTCAGGGTGCCCAGCAGCACCCGGGGTTCCTGCCCTCCTCCTCCTCCCCCTGCCTTCCTCACGGGGCACCTCAGTGGCCTCCCCCTGTCCCCCTGCACGGGGACCACTGGGCTTGGGGAAGGAGAGACTGGAAGCAACTGGGGAGGCAGAGGGGTGGGACCCCTGCCAGGCTTGTAATTACAGCCCGGCCCTCGCAGGCGAAACCTGAGCCCCGTGGGGAGCAGGGGAAGCAGAGCGTCCGTCTGGCAGCACAGCTGTCTGTCCTGGCCCCGCTCCATCTGGGTGGATGCAGGGAACTGGGACCTGGAGTTCTCATCTCCCTGCTCTGGTATGGCTGGAGTGCTGCAGGGCTCCATCCTGGGTGTGAACATCTCTGCGGATTGCAGGGGAGCTCAAATGAGTCCCTGCAGGCCCCTGTGTCCTGTCCTGCCACCTCCCCAGTGTTCCCAGCAGGGGCCTCCATCCCTGCTCACCCCCGTGTCCTCTGGGTAGGGATGCAGCCCAGGGAGCTTCTGAGGATGGGGAGGGCCGGTTCCCCTTCCCCTTTTGGTTTTGGCAAATGCTGCCCTGGCTGGCAAAGCCCTCCCAGGGCAGGGCCATGACCCAGCACCCTGAGCCCCCTGTCCCCCCCAGGTGACAGCTATGGGGTGCTGCCCCGGCCCTGCCACGCGCTGGTGCTGCTGAACCCACAGAGCGGCTCTGGCCGTGCCCTTGATGACTTCCAGGCAGTGGTGCAGCCCATGCTGGCTGAGGCTGACATTGCCACCACTGTCTTCGTCACCGGTGAGTCCATGAGCAGCTTCTCCTCCTCCTCCTCCTTCTCCCTTCCCTGGGATCCCTTCCCTGTCCCCTGCCACATGGGGACAGGCTCCTCCAAGGGCCCCTGACTCTGCATCAGCACTGCTCTGGATCCTACAGAGTGACTGCCATGCCTCCTGCATCCCTGGCTGGGGTCACATCTGGGGCTGGGGTCGCTGTCTGGGGGGTGGCAGCAGGAAGGGCAGAGGGATGGAGGGTGATGCTCCAAATCTCTCCGCTCTCCCCAACAGAAAGACCCCACCATGCACACGAGAAGGTGCGAGATGAGGACCTGTCGCAGTGGGACACGCTGGTGGTCATGTCTGGGGACGGGCTGCTCTTCGAGGTGAGGGCCACCTCGGGGCTGGGCAGACGGTGCCTGGGGCAGGAGCCAAGCTCTGAGTCACAAAGGCAGGGAATGGCAAAGGAGAGATGGCACCAAGCTTGGAGCAAAGCAGCCATCACCTCTGTCCTGCCCTGGCCAGGGCACCGTGGGCTCTGCTGCCCCCGGGCTGGGCAGGGGCTGCTGGGTTCCTTGGGTACCACAGGCTCCTGCATCCCCACAGGTGGTGAACGGGCTGATGGAGCGTCCAGACTGGAAGGAGGCCATGAAGAAGCCGCTGTGCATCCTGCCAGGAGGCTCTGGGAACGCCCTGGCTGCCTCTATCAACTACTATGCAGGGTGAGTCCCAGCCCCAGCAGCACCCACTGCCCCCTGCGGGGCTGCACTGGAACCAGGCAGGGATGAGGGAAGAGAAAGGCTGTGTGGGGCTGCAGCCCAGGGAAGGGTGCTGGGATGCCCAGGAGTGCCTGGCAAGGTCCTCACCTCCCACAGGCTGCTGCAGCACAGCCCCAGCTGTGAGCAAGGGATCAGTCCCTGTGTATCCTGCTCCCCCCACTCCCTTTGGGCTCAGAGACTGGTAAAGCTGTAACCCAAAGGACCCACCCCAGGCACAGCCAGTCCCAAGGTGTGGGGGACCAGGATTGCCCTGGCTCGGTTGCCTCTTTCAGGAGCTGGTTTATCCCTCCCATCCCCAGCAAAACTACTCCCAGCAGCTGTTTCTGAGGGACACTGTCACCCAGCAGGGACTTGTCCCAGCTGTGACACAAGGATGAGCTATGACACATCTGCAGGTGGATGCTGGGGCAGCAGGAGAGGTCCTGAGCTCCAAACTCACTCATTCCTCACATTCCTCACATTCCTCACAGCTACGACCACGTTGCCAAGAAAAAGCTGCTGACGAACTGCACCTTCATCCTGTGCAAGGGGCTGTACACGCAGATGGACCTGGTGTCGCTGAGCACGGCCTCGGGCAAGCGCTTCTTCTCCTTCCTGGGCTTCGGCTGGGGCTTCATCTCGGACGTGGACATCGACAGCGAGAAGTACCGCTGGCTGGGCAGCGCCCGCTTCACCCTGGGCACCCTGCAGTGCCTGGCCAAGCTGCGGGTGTACCAGGGCCGCCTGTCCTACCTGCCCATCACCGCGGAGCAGGGCAGCTCCGCGGCACCCCGGGACGGCCCCGCGCCCGTCACCAACGGCCACATCCCGCAGCCGGCGGGGACGGAGGCGCCCGGCTCCCCGCCCCACGACTCGCTGCTGGCGCCGCTGGGCCAGCCCGTGCCGGCGCACTGGACCGTGGTCCCCGAGGAGGAGTTTGTCCTGGTCTACGCCATCTACCAGTCCCACCTGGGCACCAACCTGCTGATGGCGCCGGCGGCCCGGCTGCACGACGGCTGCATCCACCTCTTCTACATGAAGGCCGGCATCAGCCGCGTGACGCTGCTGAAGCTCTTCCTGGCCATGTCCAGGGGGACGCACCTGGACTTGAACTGTCCCCACCTGTCCTACGTCCCCGTCCGGGCGTTCCGCCTGGAGCCGCGGGTGGCCGCGGGCATCATGACAGTGGACGGGGAGGCGCTGGCCTGCGAGCCCGTGCAGGGCCAGGTCCACGCCCGCCTCTGCCGCGTCCTCAGCGGCTCCTGAGCTCCCCGTTCGCCCTCCCTGCGGCGCTGAGCTGCCGGCACGGCCCGGCGCGGGGGTGGCAGAGCCTTCCTCCCACTCAGGAACCCCCTCCTTCCATAGCAATAGGTCTTGGGGGGCGTGGGGCTCATCCCCTCGCTTGCCCCCACGCTTAGCTTTACCCCCTTGGGACAGCCACCGGAGCTGTTCCAAAAATGAGCCACAAGCCCCATCAGGTACTCGGTGCCGGCGAGATGCCAGCGTGTTTTATCCTGGTACGAGGTCCCGGCCCGCAGGCGGCTGCGCCGGCACAGCCCCGTCCCCTCCCCGGCTCGGACGCACACGGTGGCATTGCTGTGTCCCCGCCCCGGAGCCAGTGCCACCCCCCCAGGGAGGGTCAGGACCAATAGATCTAATACAATAAACCGACTTTTTAAAGAATGTTTCTACCCAAAGCTTCCTGTAGAAGCGGAGTTTATTCTTGTGAGAACTGCAAAATAAAATATCTAGCGTTTGCAAAAAAAAAAAAAAAAAAAAAAAAAAAAAAAAATCCTTCCTGGGTTTTGAATCCGAGCTCAGGGCTGCTCTCGGGGGCTGGGCAGGACAGGTTTAGCTCAGCCCCGCAGCCCTTTGCTCCCTGACATCCTGACAGGAGCAGCACGGAGCGAGGGGCCCGGGGAGGTGCTGGGGATGCAGGACACGGGCATTGCTGCCTCCAGCCACCCCCATTTTTGGGGTGCAGCGATGCCTCCCTGCTCAGCTTCATGCTGGGGCTGATCGTGTCCAGGGAGCTCAGCCCTGCAGTGACACTTGGGAAAAGTTAGGTGCCTCCGAGCGACAGCAGGGAAGGACTCATGGAAGAGGTTCAAGGAGGGGTCGTTTGGCTTTCCGCCTGCAGCAGGGCCCTTTTGGGGGACCCTTGCATCCCTTTCCTCCGGCTGCCCAGGGCCAGCTGGAGCCCTGCTACAGGTCCCTGCCCTGAGGCTTGCCTGGGGGGATTACTCAGCCTCTTTGATATAAAATTGCAGTAATTAAACCTCATTTTCAGCGCTCAAGTACAAAGCAGAAGAGTAAACAGGGTAGCTGTTTGCATTTATTCAACTGCAAACTATGCAATTAGGATGGCAGATCCGGGAAAGAAGAGCACGATTGTCCTCCCCCCATGGCCTCACTTGCTCATGGAGAGGAGCCCTGTTCCTGAGCCAGCAGGGCAGGCAGCAGCTGGGAACCACCTCCCAAAATAAAGTTATTTCCCCCGTGGCATCGGGCCAGGTGTAGAAACAGGCTGAGCAATAACTCTCTAACCCTGCTGAGCTGCCGGAGGCAGAGCCCAAGGCAGGGGAGCGCTCCGAGCTCTCGCTGTCTCTGTCCCCGCACAGGAGCGGAGCCGTTCCGGCTCACAGCCCCGAAAGGCTCCCCGCGGGCTCCTCCCGGCATCCTGCGTGGCTCTCAGCAGCAGGTTGGCCGGCGTTGCCCTTGCCCTCCCCTGCCCGGGTTTCGCTCTGCCATCACCCATCTGCTTCCAAAACCAGCGAGGGGCTCGTGGCGGGGAGGCCCCGGGAGCGAGGGTGCTGCGAGCAAGGCCAGCACACCGAGAACTGCCCGTGCCGCGCACTGGCACCGCGAGCGTCCTGCAGCGAGGACAAAATGTAAGTCGGGACTCCCGAGTGCACAGCACCGCTCCAGATTGCGGCAGGTACCGCGCCCGGCCGCGTCCAGCCCCATCCATCACACACTTACCTGCGTGCTGAGGTGAGGGGCAGGGCAGAGCTCCCGGGGTCAAGCTGGGGGCTGCAAAAAGCTTTTTTTTTTTTTTTGCCTGAGCCTGGCTATGAGCAGTGGGACCACAAGAAGCTGTGCTGGGGCATGCACTGAGCCACCCGCAAGCAGCAGGCACAGCGAGGAGCACAGAAAACAAAAAAATCCCAGTCTGCACATCAGCATTTTGGGGAACAGTTTATGGAGAGCCACAGAAGCAGCCCGTCCCTGCCAGACCTGCCTGGATCCAGCCAGTGGGACCTTGTCCAGCCCCGAGGCTGGCACAGGGATGTGTTGGACAGGGGCAAGTGCCAGAAGAGTGGCAGGGGGTGGTGGGGGAAAGAAAGAGACAACTCACAGATCTACTCACAGAGGCAAAATTTAATGGCAAGTCATCTTCCCTCCTTTATTACACCTTGGTTAGCCAAACAAAAAAAATCTGCAGGTAAAAAAAGTTTTAATGGTCACACAGCACTTTATACATATATCATAAGCAACCAAGCATCCACATCTGCACGTGAACGACACACCTCTAAGCATGGCCTCAATAGTCAGGTTTGTTTTTATTCATTAAATACTGTACAGAATCAAGGCTACAAACTGATTTTGTAATGCTTCTTCCCCCTCCCCAGCACTTAAAACAGTTACAGGCTGCTCTCATTTGTACATCACACAGTCGTGTAGCCAGTTTTAAGGCTAACAATATGCATCATGCTTTGGCTTTTTTTGTGTGTTTTTAATTTTTTTTTTAAGGTTTTAGCCTTTTAAATTTTGTTACCCTTAAATATTACATACATACACAAAAAAATTACATAGCTGCAGTGTGCTCACCACCAACCTCATCACCCAGGAGCTTCACATTATCAAAAGCTTTAGAAAATTTGTAAACCTCTGTGCACGCTCGGGTTTGGGACAGCTGCAGAGAGCAGTGCCAGGGGGAGCAGTGTCCCCTTCCAAAGGCCAACATCCACCTCCTCAGAGGGAGCCCAGCCTGTGCAAAAGCTCTCGTGTAGGATCAGAGACTTTTTGGGCAAAGGGGAGGACGTGGTGCCTGCCCTGTGAGATGAAAGCTGCGGAGTAAAGGAGGGGGAAAAGGGGAACTCAACAGCTCCTCCATCCCCTGTGGGTTTCTCCCTCCCTCCATCCCTGCTCCTGTGGGTCATGGGGCAGCCACAGCCTGGCTCTGGGGACAGAGGGTGTCAGTGTGTGGATCATGGCTGTGCCTGGCATCAGCCTCTGCCTGCTCTTCCTGGAGCAGGGGCCTCACCTCTTGCCCCCAGCCCTCCGAGACACTCTGCTCTGCTCAAAGGGATCCATTCACTGCCAAACGTGGCCGTGGTTACAGCTCCAGCCTGCCCTGCCCCCCCCACGGCCCCCAGCACCTCTCTGCACCCCAAATCAGCACCTGCCCGACGTCCCTCCTGCCAGGGAGGGCTCCTGGAGCAGGGTCTGGAGAGCGCTGCAGCCCAGGTCTTCATCACAGCCAAGCCCTGCAGCCTCTGGAGCACCAGGAGAAGGACGTGTCTTCCAAAATCCCAGTGGTGGTTGGGGACACGAGAAGGGCTTTGTGCAGCCAGCCCCTGGCTCAGGAGCATCATGGGGGCAGCAGGAAAGCACAGGGAGCTGGGAGGGCAGGAGAGGAGGGTGGATTTGGACTGTTGGGTGCAGCCCTTGGTGGTTCTGGGAGCAAAAAGCACTGCACCAACGTGTTTGGATTCTCCTGCTATTATCAGTTTGTAACTGCAGCCACACTGAGCAAGAGCAAAAGCAAAGGAGAGCTTTGTCTCCATCCTTACCTCTGGCAGAGCCATCTGCTCAGCCCGACTCCTCCCTGGCAGCCTGGCACCACTGCCCTGCTGTGCAGCTGGAAGGGCTCTCCCTGACACTGGGAGACAGGGAGGCACCCAAGGGTGCCTCTCCAATGCCTGAGCACTGGCAAAGGCAGCAGGGCTGGAGTGACCCCCCAGCTCCAAGTGAAGGTGTGTGCAGACTGGACCAGAGGCCTCAGGAAGGGACTTGAGCAGGGGACTCTGGCAAGTCACTGCCTCAGAGTGCTCATGGTCACAGCTCAGGCTGTGAGACACAGGCTGCCCTCACCAGGGTTCTCCTTTCCAGAGCATCCAGCAGCACCATGGCTGGGGTTAGGGATGGGAAGTGCTGTGCCCACAGTGCTGCTGGCCACAACCAGGCCACCATGGGAAACAGCTGGCAAGGCAAGGAGCTGATAACAGCCCAAAGCAGCTGCTGTAACAGCACAGAACCAGCACCAACTGCTGCTGCCACAACAGGGCCTGGCCATGACACGGCCTCCCTGGGGTGACCCTGACTCCCACGGCTCCTGAACCCCGTGTGCAGCTGGATGAGGGAGCAGCAGCCACACCAGGCTCATCCAGATCTACAAGAGGCCCCAGGATCGCTGGCTGCTGCCTGCCCGGGTGGGGCTGGGATCCAGGGTGGGTGCAGTGCTGTGTGACAGCCGGGATGGCTGGGAACAAAAGAGAGATACCTAAGCAATAATAGGGACAGATCCCTGAATCCCATGTACTTCTAGAAGACAGGCATGCATGGTGGGGAAAGGGAAGTTTGCCTCACTCTGGAGAAAAAGAAGTGGGGATGGCTAGACTTGCCTCCAGGAGACTGACCTGGAAGCTGCAGAACTGCATGGAAAGTCTGCAGCACTCCCAGGGCAGCACAAGTGCCAGGGCAGAGCTCTGGCCCTGCCTACCAACCCCGACTGGAAGAACCTTGTAGCTATGGGTGAACAACTAAGACTAGAGCAACTCTGTATGGTGTAGACAACTCCAATGCAAACACAATCCAATGTCTAAGTACAGATAAGCTGGGGTAGACTTCATAGAACCCATGGGAACGCCGAGAAAAAGAAAAGACTGGGAGGGCATTGCCCTTCATTACCAGAAACTACAGCAATCCTTTCTCCTGGCTGGAACCCCACCAGAACAAACTGCTGGGTGTACGCTGGGTGGGAAGAGTCCTCGTGTGGAAAGGTGCCCCAAGATGAAAGTGCAGAGGGAACGTGGCTGCAAGACTGCTTCTGTGCAGGTCTCAAATCTTATCATTGCAGGGTCAAACTTGCAATAAGAGCACGTACATGGGACAGGGGGAAGGAAGAGGGGTTGAGGGGAAAAGAGTTATTCATGCTTAAACAACCTTTCCTCAGAGGAGCAGTCAGGCCTACCACCTTCTTTGGAACAAACCAAGCTGAGGAAGAAAAGCTGGAAGGAGAAGCCAGTTGATTGATAACAGCATTAGCCAATTTACTTTCTGCTGCTTTCCCTTCTCCCCTGCACCTGCCTGTCCCTAACCTGATGGTTTATTTGTCCTCTGTCCACTCTGGGATGTTGGCCCCTGCTAAGGCAGCCCGGTACTGCTGCAAGACACCGCGGATGCTTTTAATGAACCCCTTGGACAAAGGGAAGAGGGGAAACCCAATATCAGGGTAACCGCTCTTCTCCGGCAGGAAACTCCTGTAGCTCTTTCTCCTTTTCTTTGGTTTCACGCTGGGCTGCGAGGCAGAGTCCTGGGCAGCCTTCCCCTCGTCCGTTCGGTCTCTGGCCAGCTCCCCCCTGGCTTGGCCTGTGCTCTCCGAGTCTGAGTACTGTTGGAGGTCGCCGCTGGTGGGGAACTCCGCCTCGTCCAGCTCCTCCTTGGAGTCGGAGAGCTCGGCGGCCGCGCCCTGCTCCGCGCTGCCCTCCGCGTCCCCGGGGCTCTCGGCCAGGCTGCTGCCGGCGCACGGCAGGGAGGCAGCATCAGCCCCGTTGGCCTGTTCGTGGCTGCGCTCCACCAGCTCGTTGGTCTCCAGCCAGGACTCGATGCGGGACACCAGGCGCCAGCCGTGGCAGCGGAAATGCTCCCGGATCTCGTGCTCGAAGACCTCGACGGGCCGGCGCAGCAGCTGCATCATGGACTGCACCACGCGGATCAGCGTCATCTCGTTGTAGCAGCGGCTGTTCTCGTAGCCCTCCTGCAGCCCCCGGTCGCTGTCGAAGCCTGCCTCGTTGTAGTAGGGCTCGTTCACCAGGATGAGACCTGCCGGGAGAAGCGGACACCGAGGGGTTAAGGCAGGGACACCGGGAATCGCCATGCCCTGCCAAGGGGGACAAGATCAAGGGTCAAGCACAGGGCAGGCTGAACCCCCAGAAGCTGCAGGGTGCAAAGGTCTGGTGTTGCAAGGGGAGCATAGTGTGACGTGGTGGGAGCTCAGACTCTGCAGGGAGTGGCGTCCACGTTCCTTGGCTGGCAAGGACAGCCCTCTGCCAGCACAATGCAGAGGGCACACAACAGCAGAGGAGATCAAAAGGGCAGGAAGGGAGAGGTTTCACAGCTCCTTTCACTTCCCTCCTGCAGAAACCCCCACTAACACAACAAAAGCTTTTATTTTCTTCCTCCTCTTAACCAGAACAAAAGCCAGACTGCAGCAACAGGCTTTGAGCTGGCCAGGTTCTGCTGTGTCCAGCAGAGTCCCACCAGACATTACAGTTCTGAGACACAGAAGATTGTGACAAGTCACCTTTACCAATATTTCTCCTGCTTACTTCTGGTCTAATGAAATTACAGGTATGTAGCAATATCCCCAGCACTGCCAGGCTGCTGGCAGCCTGCCACAAGTTGCATTAGAGCTGGGGAGATCATGTGTCTCTCAAAACCCAGGCAGCAGGAGAGGAAATTTTCCCTTAACACCAAGTTGCTCCACTAAAACATTTAGTATTTCATTTTCTAAATTTGGATCCTTGGCTTTGGAAACGAGAAAAGGCTTTTATTGTGATGTCCTTCCCCCACAGGAGGATACAGGTGGACTGTGGGAGTTCAGAGGAGAAGGAGCTGCCTCCAGTCAGCAGGAACCCTTGCTCTGTGTCAAAGGTTTCTCATCACATGCCTGAGCTCCCTGCACAGAAAGCCATCCATAAGGAAGTTATGTGATTTACTCTGTCTGCTCCCAAACTGGATAGGGCAGAGCAAAGCCCCATGGCAGGAAGCCCTGGGGCTCGTCTAGGCACACCCCTGATTATTCTCTGCTTTGGTAGGAGCATAAACACCAGCATCATGTGCAAAACATGTCCCAAGTAGGAGGGGCGGGTGACTCAGTGGGGACAAAAAAAAAAAAAAAAAAGAGTCCAGCAAACGTGGCCCTGTTTAGCAACTTCAACTAACTTTGGTAACAGGCTGAGGACACGGTGGCTCACCTCTGTCAGCTCAGAGTAGCAAGCAGACAACTCTGCTTGGCTGCTGCAGTGAGAAGAAGGGAAAGCATTGTGTCAGAGCTCTGGGATGCAGCCAGAACTCTGGGCAGGAGAAAAGCTGGCACCTGTTTCCACTGCTCAAGCACAGAGATAAGGACACTGCTTTGTCCAGCAAGGTGAGACCAAAAGGCAGCACTAACCCAGCTGGGGTGGCAGATCCCAATTGTGAGCCCCCCATAAACCAACATCCCTTCCTCCCTCTGCCTTTTCCTGCCCCACAGGCTTGGCAGGAACATTTACCTTGGATGGAGATGAGTACTTGAAGGAGACTGGATTTACTGGTCCACCTTTCTGTCCCCTGAAATGCAAACACAAATATGTTAAAGGGCTGAAGCACCACCAGTTTGCTCTGTGAGTGTTGTCAGATGAAGTGAGGCCCCAGTTGCTCTGCATTCCTGTTGCTGACATCCTGTGGCTCAGGGCAGGAACAAGGAACTGACTCCACGAGCACGTGATGTGCTGGTGTCCCATCTCAACAACACATCTCTCCGTTATTTTTTCACCAGCACCACACCCCCTCAGGCCAGCTCTGTCTGGAACTGTGTAACCTTACACACCAGCCATCAGTTCCAAGCCCTTCCCAGCTGCCCTGTCCTGCTCAAAGCCTATTTCCCTGGCTCTGCTTATTCCAAGTCTCCAGCTGGACTTTGTACCACGTTACATGATTTTTGTCCACAGTGTGGAAGGCAGAGCCTTAACCCATAGGCACACCCCGTGCTGGTGTTGGCATCTCTGCTATGGCTGGACTGACCACAGACTGCTCACTGAGCCAAATACAGACCCAGAAAAAGCCAAACTACACCAGTTATCTGCTCCAGACACCTAAAGCAGTGCCCAAAGCCCAGGCCACCCCAGCTCAAGCACCACCCAAGACAGAAGTCACCCAGGTCCGGTAGGCAGTGACACGTTCCAAAAGCAGCCCAGCACAAGCCCTGCTCCCCAGGGCCAGGTGGAGGACAGCATTACCTTGCCTATCCAGGTCCCCAGGAGGCTGACACACACTTTGCCATTGTCGTAGAGGTTGGGGTTGAGTCTCCCACTGCACTGGGAGAGGTAGCGGAACAGAGGCGGGACAGCGGGGTAGATGTTGGGGAGCTGGATGTCGAAGAGGAAGAGGCCATCTTCGTAGGGGGTGCGTGTGGGCCCTTTGATAAGTGCTGAGAAGAGATCCTGTGGGGAGAGGCAGGAGGTCAGGCACTGGGAAACACCCTGGCAGAGCTGTGTTTGCACAGAGGGACAGTGAGGATGTGATTGACTTGGCCCTTTCAAATGTCAGGTCAAGCAGCACATCTCAGGGCACCTTCCCCCGCCAGAAGTTGCACCCTGAGAGCAAAGTGAACCTTTGCAACTGGAACAGGGCTAAAAATCCCAAATTTACTCCCTGCTGACACAGCTCCTTGCTGGCTGTCTTCCCACTCAGCACCCAGAACAGGCTCCCTGCAATCAGCAGCTCCCTTTTTGCCACCCTGACCCACTGAATGCAAAAGCAGCCATTTTGGGTAATTACAGCCCTGTTTCACACCACGCACACATTCCTGCAGCTCTAATGCAAAGGATTAGGGCTAAGCAGGGAATTCCAAAGGCAGGGATGCAGATGCTGAGCCAGCACCAGCACAGAGGCATCAGAGCAGGCACTTGCCATTCGATCCTCGAAGGTTTTCACCATGATGCCATCGGGCAGGGAGGTGGCCAGCAGAGCCATCTCCTTCCTCACGGTGCTGAAGAACTTCTTGGCTTCTGGGGGCTGGAACTCCATTTTCTTGAAGGCATGGGAATCTGTGGGACAAGGAAGACAAACAGAATTACAGCCTGCCTTTGGAAACTGCCACAGGTTCCTCCTGAAGGCAAATCTACCCATGTGTAATATGCATCTTGTGGAAGAGAGGAGTTAACTTGCTTTGGTGCTGAGCCAGGAGGCAGGAGAGAGGATTTCCCACACACTACAGCAACCACAACCTGCATCTCCTGTTCTCACTGTCCCACACAACGCTGTCCCCTGTGGCCCAGCAAGGAAACTTTTCCCACAGCTGGGACAATCCCACAGAGCAATGGCCCTTTTCCTGCCAAACACAACCCAGCTCCACTCTCCCTGGCTCACACCTGCAGCTTCACAACAGCCTGGCCACCTTTCCCACCCAGGTCTGGCCTGGCTGCAGCACCTGGGGCTCCCTCTCACCAATGTTCCACACAGCCAGATGCTCTTTTTTATTTCTGGCCACTAACACTGGTGCCAGTGAATAAGGACACCCACTCTCCAAGGACAGCCAGCATGAGAACAGCAGCTGTTTTTGCTCTGCTTTTCAACCAATTCAGCCTTGGGAAAAAAATGCCTGAACAAACCCTGCAACTTGCAAGGAAATGTCTGCAATGGAAAGCAACTGATGTCTGCAGCCCTCCAAAGTTAGTCACCACCCTGGGAAAGAGGGAAGCACACTTCTGAGGCTTGGGAAGGTGCAAGAGTGCCCAGAGATGCCATCTAAAAGCCATGCTTAGGTCCCAGAACACACTGTGCTACAGAAGTTGGCTTAATTTCTCTTCTCTAGTTAATGAGCTATGGAAAGGACTAAGAGGAAGAGAGGATACAGAATCCAAAAGATTTGAGGCAGAGGTTTTGAATAAAGAAACACTGCAGGAGAGCAGTGAAGGAGTATCCCACACTCACCTGGAGCATACTCCAGCACAGAGAACACTTCTCCCTTGGCACTGGTGAAGGTGACTCCAGGCTTCCCCCCACTCTGCTGGCAGAGCACTGGTGTCTCACTGGGCCACTCCGACCTCACTGGTGTCTGTGCCTCTGCTTTTTCTTCCTTCTTCTCCGTCTCTACCATGGCTTCCATCTTTTCCTCCTCAGCAATAGCCACATTATCCAAGGTCTTCTTTAGATTTTCCTGCAGCTTTTTAATATCGTCCAAGAACTTCTTCTCTCGAGTGGGTTTTTCCAGTTCCACAGTTGGGGAGGTGGGAGAGCCAGTCAGCAGCTGCTCCACAGTCATATTTTTCAGGCTTTCCAAGATCTTGATGGCCTCCTTTAGCTCCCGGAAGCTCTTGGGGGCTCCATCCTTGCCAGCTTTTTCTGTAGCAAGATCTGCAACTGCCATAGCCACAGCTCCCTGGACTTGTTCTTCTACTTTTTTCACCTCCTCTGCTGCTGGTTCCTCAGGCTCAAAGTCCTCAATTTTTGGGTGGTCATCTTCCATGAGGCCATTATCTGTCTCCCAGCTGTCACTTTCATCCTCCCACTCTGAGGATGCCCCGCTGGTGCTGCCATCAACAGAATCATAGTCTGACTCCTCAATTTCTGATTCAATATTGTACAAGTGCTAAAGGAGAACAGAGTTACACGAGACTTAGGCTGAAGCACAGTTTTAGTTGTTTTTAAGAGTAAGTAATGAAAAAGGAGTTTCCATTTGGAATTGGTTGGGCTGTTTAAACCCATTCCATCTATACTGGCACGGATTATGAAACCACACAGTCCCATCCTCCACTTTTCCAACTGCAGCATTGGGGGTAAAACTAGGCAAGTTCTAGATGGGCTGCAGTCCTTCCAATGTCAGGAATCCAGCCCTGGAGAGCAGGCAGGTGCCCCACAGCTCCCTGGATGCCCCAGGGATTCAGAACACAGAGCTCAGAAGGTATTTGGTATCATGTGAGGAGTTGGTATTTCTAGTCCTGCTTCTGCACCAGTAACTGGTTGGCACAGAGCCCTGGTTTGGCTGCCTCCACACTCTGTCCTTCCACAGAGACAATGCTGGAACCAGGAACACATTCCCATAGCAGCTCTCCTCTCCTGTGGCACACAATACTTGCCAACAGAGCCTTGCTGGGCTGCTTTAGCTGTTATATGTGGCTACTGCTTAAAATTCAGCTGAGACAATGGAGCCTCACCCAAGTTGCTGAATAAGCTCTTACATAAAATGCTCTCTTCCCTCTCACTACTGGAAGCTGAACACATCCCTACTCCATCCAGCCTCACCTCCTACAACTTGCTTTTGCACATGCTGTGTCTCAGGAGGTCTCTCTGCAGAGGTTTACAGACCTCCTCCAGCTTTAAGCACCAACACAGAACCAGGGGAGCAAGAACACTTTTACAGGGCTGTGTTTGCAGTGACAAGATGGGAGCATTTTATCCACAAGCTTGATACTTGAGTGACAGCCCAAGAATCCTCTTAATCCTTGCAAGATACAACCCCAGAGGCTAAAGCACATGGACCCTCAGTCATCTTGTCACAGCCTTCAACTGAAGCAGCACTGTTGAGGCAGTCCTGTGCCAGCCAGAGACAGGCAGGCAGCAGAGGTTAGCTGGGTTCAACACAAGTGACTGCAGGCACGAAAAGCCATCAAAACTCACTGCCCTCAAAGCTAATCCAAATCTGAGCTGGAAAGTTAATTAGCCTGTTATGCCATCTTTATTTTTAGAGCTGTGAAAAAGCACCCAGACAGCTCGTCTCTGGGCACACGGTCAGGCATTGATAAATCATGGTTTTACCAACTGATAATTCATGCTGCTGACATTTCCCTAACTCCCATAATTGCGCAGAGGAGCAGAATCGAAGGGACTGGCGTGACACAGCAGGAGCTGCTGCAGAGCCCCAGCACTGCAGAGTGAGAACAGCCTTTGTGGAGCACGCATCAGACCTCTGATTGTGCCTGTGATCCAAGCACATGTGACAACGGGCAAGGGAGACAGCAGCCTGCTTTGTATGCCCCAGTCCACTGCCACAGTGCAGGCATTGACTATTCTACTGTAATTAATGCAGAGCTGCTTGGTTTAGAAAGGAATCTTGCTCAAGTGCATTGTACTTGCTAAGGCATCTCTGCAGTGGAGGCAGTGGCTGCTCTGTCAGTGACAGAATGGACTCTAAAGATGTAGGTTGTCTTGTATCTTTAGGCTGTCTGCCTTCATTCCAGGCAACAAGGAGAGAAGACATGGGATGAAACTGTATGGGGAGTAGCAAGACATTACAACAAAAGCCTTAAAAGAACCCCAGACAAATCAGCAGGGTGCAGTGGATTAGCAGTGTGGCTGTATCTGTATTTTTCAGCTTGCATTCAACCCTTTCCCTTCCTGCCCTGGGATAAGATTTGAGTCTGATCCCTAGGTTAGCTAAGGTACAATTTGTGGCTCTGGCCCAGGTTCTGGCCATAGTGGGGTCTTTAGCAAAAACCCCACTATGGTGGCATTTCACATGAGAGACAGAACATGTCTGCCAAGCTCCAGGTGCTGGAGGCCAGGAGCAGGGCTGTGGACAGAGCTGGAGGCACCTGTGAAGGCAAAAAGAACCTGTCCAGGCTTTCCTAATCACTAGATTAGAGAGCAGTTATGACCAACTAGCTGCCACCTGACAAAAGGGTTTTCCTGTGATAACAGAATTGGGAAGTCACCCTATCATATGGGGCTGCACTAATCAATAGAGCACGAGTCCCTTACCCAGTGAATCCCTCACACACAGGATTTAAATCACATCTTGTAGTCAGCTAACAATTACAGTGATATTGGGAGCTGGAACAGGACCTCACCTGAGGCAGAATGATAGTCTTGGAGTTGTCAGCCCACACCACTTCCACCTTGCTGCTGACATCCACACGAGCCACCTGCCCGACCGAAGGCTGTGGAGACAAGAGTGGTTTGTCAGTCCCTTTTCCTCCCCAGGCACTTCAGTGCAGAGCAGGAAGGATTTGAGAAACACATTCCACAGCTGGAGAACCACCTAGAGCAACACCTGCACCCTACATACAGAAACCACAAAGCTCTGCCACGGAGGTGGGGAGAACTCTTCTCCACAAGGAGCAGGAATGCTGGTCTGGCAGGAGATCCTGATCTTTGACAGGACCAGCAGCCTCTCAGGGCCAGCAAGGGACAGGTCCTCTGTGGAATGGGGGTGCCCTCTAGTGGGGTTCCCTCAGCTCCCCCAACACCCAGCACCAGGGGCTCCTCAGAGAGTACAGGCATGAACAAACAAGCCACAGTCTTTCAGGGTGTGCATGCATGGAGCACCTTGCCCTGCAGCAGGTTATTTAGGTCAGCTGAGCAGGCTGGGATGTGTTTTGTGCTGCAAGAGCCACACTACACCTTTTAACACTTTTTTAGGGCAGCAGGCTCAAAAGCTGGAGGTCTCTCCAGAGGTGTTTTGTCTACAATACAAATTGTTCTTTCTTCCCCCAAGGAAATCAATCAGCTCAACAAAATTAACATGAACATAGCTCAGTCACCACAGCTGAACCCCAGTCTTCTGTTGCTAAGTGAAACCGGTTTCATGACAAATCCACCTCATGGTTGCTCAGGAGCCCACAGAATATCCTTTTATTACAAGTTACTCTGAAATCCAAAGCAAGAGTTCTATGAAAAGCCCTCAGGCATGTGTTCAGTCCTTGTCTCAGCTCCACTCTTCTCTGTTACAGACTGTCATCAAGGATTTCAAGGTTGCACCAGCAGAGCTCTGCTGCGTTACTCATGACATCAGGGGACACCAGCACAAAATCAGGAAGCCAGGGAGTCGATTTAGGATGCCCACGTGGGGACCTAACACCTTCCTATCAACCCTTCCAGGCGTTTCCACCGACACCTGGTGCCACTGTGGCCATGGCACCGTGGCCAGCACCCACCTCGTCCTCCTTGGCCGCGGCGCCGTCCGAGTTGCCGATGCGGATGACGATGTCGGTGGTGCGGAAGCGGAAGTCGGGGTGGTCGGCGATGTCGTAGACGCTCACGTCCTCCTCCTCCCCGATCAGCTGCACCAGACACAGCACACCACGTCAGCCCCACGGGCCCCAGAACACACCTGCAGCCTTCCCAAGCACTTGGTGTTTTATGTGATCCCTTTTCAGCCTGCAAGGGGCTGCTGCTGTCCCTCCTTGTCACCTCAGCCAGTGGCACGTGGATCAAGGCACAACAATGAAAGGAAGCATATGTTCTGTCCAATCTGCTCACTCTCACTTTTACCCCAGGATTTATGTCACCATGACAAGGAGACATGCAACCACAGTGTTTTATTCCCTTCTGAACAGCCAGATTTCTCAAAGCAGTTCACTGGGGCCCAAAGGGCAAGAGCTCATTTTTTAAATTATCCAATGCAAGAGGAAGTATATGACAAAAAACCTCGTCATTTAATGGGAAGCATCCTTCCTTTGATTTCTCCTGGAGAAAGAGTTAGGAGCTCACAAATTATGAGAAATAAGTGAAGCACAACCCCAGACCACACACATGTTCTGCTTCTGCATGTGAAGGGCCCTGCTCAGGTATGACAGTGTGGCCTGGCAGGCCAAAACAAAGCAGTGTCAAGGCCCCCTCTCATCTCCAACTAGACTGCAGTCTATCAAGACTCTGGAAAATACAGCATTCCTACAAATCCCAAGAAAAAGGCATTAGGCTAACTATGGGCAATAGTACCTGGCAGAGGCAAGCACAACAACATGCAATAGATGGATCCTATTTCTATGAACTATGCAAAGACATGGAGAGGAAAAATTCTTATGGTGAACTCAAGAAATCAATTGTCTGTGACAACTTAAGCAAAAATATTCATCCATACCAGAACCTGATGATACCATAGGGTGTAAATTATCTGCCTGGTCTTGGCTACCTCACATCTACAAATATGAAGTGACATCACCTCTAGTGAAGTCTCCCAGGCCCATAAGCACTGTTCCCTTCCTCAAGGACACACAATCAATGCAGAGCTGATTTCCAGGTTTATCTGTGAGGCTTGTGTTATTTTGTGGCTGCTTTCTCTTGGTTGCAGCAGGCAGTGGCTCCTGCACTTACCTCCACATCATCTCCACTGGGTTTCAGCTTGAACCACTTCACCACACAGGTACGGCCGATGTGGTCCCCAGACTGCACCACTCCATACAACCCAGGATCCTGGGAGCTCTGAACTTTTGGTCACAATGATAGGGAAGAAAACAGAACAAATCAGGCAAAGGAGCACAGATTTTGCTGAGTGACTGAGGCTGTCAGCTCCTGGGCTCTCATGGCTAAAGCCTTTCACTTGTGAATGGCATGAGGAAAAACACTTCCTACACAGTGAGAATTGTTGCCAAACTAGAATGGTAGAGCTGGAGCTGATGGGTAACTTTAGTTTCCACAGACTACGTGTAACCCAGAAGACCAGTCAGACATTACTCATCAGAAATGGCCACATAAAACAGCCTCTATTTATGCTAAGTCAGCTTTCCTGCTGCCCACCCTGAGTGTCTTCTGGTCCCCACTGCTGAGGGTCTACCCTTGCTAGAAAAGGAGCTGAGAGCCAGGTGGCATCATCAATATTTCATATCCAAAAACTCTAAGTCTCCTTGAACTTGTCCTGTAGCCCTCACTAGCATCACCAATTGGTTTGGTGAAGAAAAAGGATTCAGGAAGACGCCTCTGGATCCCAAAACTTTCCATGAAAAAACTGTGAGGGTCATGACAGAGAAACAACAACAGAGAAAACAGGCTGAGGTAAGCTGTTTGTTTCTCCCCTCACTCTGGGACAGAACTCAGAGCTGCTGGCCCTTTCAAGGTGGGCAACTCCTGCTCTGCAGAAATACTGGAAATCCTAGTTTGCATCCTTGGCATTTACTCTTTCCACATCCTTCCTGGTGTCACAGTTCAACTTTGGTATGTAAATGATGGTGCCATTCCCACCAAGTCAAGCTGAATCACTGCTGTCCCTGTCAGGTGCCCACCTCAAGTGAGCACCAACAGCTACACAGCAAATTAGGGGATCCAAAGTGAGCAATACTTTGCAATTAAGAGCATTGTTCTGACACCCAATACCTCTTTTGTCCACCACAAAATCGCCGGGGCAGAACTCGTTGTTGTCCAGGTGATGGACAGGGATCAGCTCGTTGGAGCGGATGTTTGTCTCCACGGTGCCATCCTGCCACATCACATCAGCTGAAGTCATCGTGGTCACCACTTCCACAGCAACCCTGGCAGCACACAAAGGCAATGAGTTACCAAAGGGAACATCAACATGGACCTCAGCAACATGGAGGTACATGGATCTGCAGGCTGGGAAGCAAGTCAGGAAAGCCCATGTGGAGCACATGGACACAGCTACACAGCAGGCTTGGTTTTGATGGGCTCTCAACCCCTATGGGTGTTACACTGCTGAAGGACTGACTTTCCAGGGAGCTCCTGCTGAGTTCACCTTTATTCCTATGGAGGCCAATTAACATCTACTAGCACCCACTTTGTGCCCCTGACAGGAGCTTCAAATAGTTTGAGGCTTGAGACCTTCTCTACTGGAGCACCTTCCAGCTTTGAGAGTCTTGGAAACTAGAAGAACACATAACTGGAAAGATAAATCATCACAGCCCTTCCAGAGAGAAAAAGAAAAAAAAACAAAATAAAGAGGCTACACATTGAATGTGAGTAAAGCAAAAGGATTTTGTTTAAAAGAGAAAAATGTCATCCCCAGCTGTTCAAACACACACGTGTCTCTGCAGCTCAGAAATTAAACCCAAACACACCACAATGGACCACACGCTGGTTCTCTGTTGTGGGGCTTGACAGGGATGCTTGAGGAGGCTTGGGGCACGAGGGACAGCCTAGCTGGACACTCTTCTAATGAGCCTTCCACTAATTTCATCTCTCCTACAGAACAAACCAAAACCCTACACTGGCTCTAAATCTTCCCTTTACTTTGCTGGCCAGGCCTTCCAGAATAACACAAGTGCTGGATTTATGCTGGTTTCAGAATCAAATCAGAATGATGATACAATAGGCAAATACAGCTGTTTGCCCCCAGCCCTGTTTTTATTAATGTCAGAGAAATATTTTTAAATGGAAACAATAAGTTTTTTAGCAGGGCCAGCATTCCACAGCAGAAATTATCAGAGAAGGGTCTGTAACAGCCCAAGTGTGTGTGTGGGGACAGAGGACATGTCTGGGGGACACAGGACATGTGCAGCTGAGGATGGGAGTGGAAAGGCTGTGCAAGGAAATGAGGCACTCTTGTCTGCAGCTGTGGATTTTTGCAAACAAAAATCAAGACTTGATTTTAATAAAAATCCCTGCATACCCTCACTAAAAGATATCCAGCAGTCTGTGTGCTGCACAGAGAGCTGCAGCAGGTCACTCACTGATGGCAAAGCCACATGCTGAGCTGGCCCCTGCAGCCAGACTGCCCAGGAGCTGACACATCACATGTGGTGACCAAGTGCAGGCAGCCCAAGAACTCTGCATTTCTCAGCAGTGCCTGGCAGAACATCTCTGATGACCAGACAAACATCTCTGATTCCTCAGCACCCCAGAGGAATATTCAACAGCACTGCCCCCTCACTGAGCTGTGCCCAGCTGCCACATGTACCTGCACAGCATCAGCTGGGGGCTCTCAGTCTGTGCTGAACAAGCCTCCAACTCTTACTCTGTGTCATGGTTGTCTCTGCATCTCCTTGCACGGAGCTGCCCTCACCCAGCACTGGGATTTCTTGGGGCTGCCACAGGGATTTCTCCCCACTGCCTGTAGAGTGCAGGGAGCCACCAGGTGCCCCAGCATTGCTCTCCTTAGCAAAACCTTCAGTAAAACAGAGACACTCAGCGGGGGAGTGAGACTGAAGGGTGAACCGAGAATCCGCTCCCAGGAACTCTATCACATGCTCCCATTTTTTTCTCACACTTGGATGCTGCTCTGCTGGGCTTTGTGACCTTCAAATCTAATTTCTCCAGAACTTGTAAGGACTACAAGAATCGCTCACAGGCAAGGCTAAATACCTACAAAAAATGAGAATGTCACAAACTTCGTTCTCAAACTAGTGAATCTCTTGAATAATCTCTGATAATGTCACTTTCCTGGGAGAATTCTCCCATGTTCTCTTGCATCAGTTGATACAGAATCTGTACACAACTAAGCAGCCCAGGGAAGCCTGCAGACAGGCAGACCACTTGTTAGATGTTCTTGCACCCCATGAAAACAGTTTAAACATTCCTAAGTTAAAGGCAAAAGGTGCTGAGTTGCAGTTTCATCTAGAAATGGGCGGATACATGCAGTGCTCTCTCCCCCAAGCTACTGAAATAAATTCCTCCAGGGCTCTCAAGAAGTGAGTGCAATTTATTCATTAAAAATTCTAATATTAAGTATACTGCTGGCAAAAATTGCAAATCTCTGCAGAGCAGGGCCAGGATAAGAGAGACCATGGCAGCACTACCACCTGCCAGCTCAGAGCTCT
This sequence comes from Passer domesticus, assembly GCF_036417665.1. Classification (NCBI taxonomy): domain Eukaryota; kingdom Metazoa; phylum Chordata; class Aves; order Passeriformes; family Passeridae; genus Passer; species Passer domesticus. The sequence goes on from NC_087493.1 coordinate 8,614,706, forward strand.
GTGCTGCTCTGGAGACAGCTCTCGAGGATAAACTGTCCATTCCCAGCGTGGTCTGTCCTCAGCCTCTCTGCAGAAGCTGCCAATAAGGTAACCAATTAGTGTCATGTTTAAGCTGTGTGATCTTTATTCACCTCTTTCCCTGCACACAGAATCTAGCACAGCACAGATATGCTGTTGATGCCCTGAGGCACAGCTGAAATGGAATAGCATCAGTGTCAGTCACATGGCCCCAGTTTCATCAGAAGCTGGACTGAGACCAAGCTGATTCCACACGGGCCACTGCACAGTCATCACAAGATAATTGCTGTCAGTTACTACCAAACTCCCCATCATCCTGCACCCCAGTTCAGGTGGTGCTTTAGAGCTGAGCACTTGGGAAGGGAGATTTTGGCAATTACACATGGGTGTGGGAATGCAGCTCACCTGTCTCCTGGCTTAAACTCTCGTGAAACCTTGGTCTTCTTCTTCTTGTGCTTCCGCTTCAAGTTTTTGATGGAAAGAGGGATGCTCTTCTTGCGGCAGGTGCCACTGCCACTCTGGGACGAGGCAGTGGAGCTAGCAGAAGAGGTGACAGAACTGGTGTCATCAGTGTCATCAGCTGCCTCATCATCAGCATCCTGCTCCATGGACTGCAGCCGGTAGTCGGGCAGCCCTTCATCCTTCAGGAGAAAGGGAGGCTGCTGCTGCCGCGCTGCTGCTCCCCCTTTCTCCTTCCCTGCTTCTTCAGGCTGCTCCTCCTTTCTCTCCCCAGGACTTGGTGCACTGTTGGAAGAGTCATCCAGCTCACACTTGGATTCAGGCTTAAGCTCTTCTGATTTTTGGTCAGCAGCTGCAGCAGACTCTTTGTCAGGGGCTTCGCTGGTGCCCTGAGACTCCGGGGAGCACGACATGATCTTCACAATCTGCTTCTTCAGCAGCCGTCTCACCTGGAGGGAGCAGATGTGGGTCAGACCTGTGCCTGGACACCCAGCAGGCTGCCAGCCAGCCTGGGGAATGCTCAGCTTTGTGCAGGAAAAACAGCACCCACAGGGCTCTGCAAATTTCCCCTGCACCAGACCACTCTGCAAACCAGCAACTCCCAGTGCTCTGCTCAGGAGCAGCACTGCAATAGCCCAAGTAAAGTGAGCTTTGCCCCTTCAGCTTATTTTAAGCATGTTTTGAACTTTTTTGTTATGGAAGGTCACAAAAAGCTGCACAAATAAATCCATGTAACGTGCACAGACATGTAGAGAGGTCACCATCTACACACTGATGACATCCTGTTATTCTAGGAACACCATGGCTCTACAGCCAGCAGGTACAGACAACAGCACGATTCACTTGGCCTAGAAAGCAAAACCAACTTCCTTGTTTCACTGTAGCAAGGATTAACTGAACACTTCAACTCCATGAGAATGCTAAGGAAAACATGTTTTTAAACCCAGCTGTTAGAGCACACTTGACCCCTGCAAGGTGACATTTCTGTGCTGAGGCCCTGTTCATGTTCTCTCAAGGTGTTAGCTGCACGCTTCACGCAGAGCAGTCAGACTGCTCCACAAGGTGACTTCCCTGCTGGCAACAACAAGCCATTACTCTTCACAACCACTTTAGGAGTCACATTTCAGACCACATGACTACCAAGAAGATCTCTGCTTTAAAAGCCACAGCGACCACAAATGCTTAGAGAAGTCAACGCCTCCCTCGACCCCTCAACTCACCTTTTTGGCAACTGATCCTTCACCCAGGACACAGTTCCTCTCTGGACATTCACAGGTGATTTTTGCAGGTTCCACTTTGTCTGGGAACACGTAGAGGCACCTTTCCCCAAGCTGCCTTTGGGCATGGTCGAAGCACCCCAGACGCTTTACCCTGGCAGAACAGGAGAACTGTGAGCACAGAACCCAGCAGTGGCCAGGGCTGTGACAAGGCTGGCATGGCCTCCCACCAACAGTGCTGCTGCAGGGGTGGCAGAGCACCACACCAAATCATTTCCAGGCACAAAATTCTAAAGGAAAAGTGGGAATCTCACCAGGGACTGGGTGGGGATACAAAGGATTTGGGTGGGACAAAAGTCACTCCTCTCCCCGCAGCTCCCCCCTTCCCCCCGGAGAGAGCTGCCAAGAGACATTTGGGGTTTTTGCTGTAATTTGAGAGTTGCTCCCCTCCAGCACAGGAGCTCCAGGCAGGACCCACACTGACAGTGCTGCTGCTCATCTGACTTGTCTTTTGAGCTTTTCCAGCCCATTCCAGCAGCCTGCAGAGGGCACCAGTTACTGCCTAAGCAGCAGCCCGGGCTGCAGCCGCACCCCTGACACACACAGAGCTGCAGCCTGCTCCAGGCAGGAGTCTGAGGACAAGGGAAGAAGGGAGCTGCTGCCAGATACCACTCTGTGCACCTGTCAGCTGGAGAGAACTTGGCATTAGCAGGATGCTTGCCCTCGTGCTGGTAACTCAAGTGTCTGCTAAACTAATTTGGAAGTTGCTCTCGTATTTTTAAAGCTCTGGGATATGCAGGCATGCAACATAAAAAATCCTGCTGGAAACAGAAGCATTGTGTCCCTTCACCTGGGAGGCCTGTCACCCACAGTCTGCAGGGCCTGAGTGCTGGGAGTGAAAAGGGGTTTTCAAGGGATCTCACCTGGACAGCTTATCCTGGCTGATTATTGAGGGAGGAGGGCTCACACTGTCAGTACCTCCAGGACAGAAGCTTTTAGTGATCCAAGTAACCTTTAGTTCTACCACCTGTACCTACAATGTAGTGATAGAAAAGGCAATTACACATTTCAGAGACTTTTCCCAGAGACTTCCCATATCTCAGATCTCAAAGTTTATATACAGGAAAGTGGCAAACCTGCTTTTATCATTTAATATGGGCAAGTGAAGTTTCACCACATCCAGGACAATCACAGTGCCCCCTGTGAGAGCCTGATCCCTGAAAACAGAGATTCTACAGCTTTTAACTTCAAGGAAAGACAAGTGGCTTGGGAAGGAAGCTATGGTACATGTAAATCAGCAGTCCAATGTCACAAAGAGATATGCTAATGGACTTGGAGCTGCTCCTTCTTTAAGCAAAGAATCAGCAATATTTCTTCCTTTTTGGACAGCTTGCAACATTAAGTTTCAATAGAAGATGTGCTCCTACTGCCCTAATGATCAGCAGTACTGCCCTCTGAGTGTGCTGACACATGATCTCTTTACAGGGTGCCAGCAGGGACCCTTGCTAGGATGCTGAAAAGTCCTGCCAGTCCCCAGTGAGAAATTTGTCACTTCAGAACACCACAGCCACAGCACATTTGCTCTTGGGAGGTTACCATGGCAAGCTGACTCTGATCCAAACAGCCAGCCAGGGACCATGCAAGGCAGAAGGTGGCCATGTGTCAGGGTGTCAGTCCTTACCTCTTCCACCACCACTCTGAACTTGCTCTTTGTGCTCAGAACAGGCTTCACACCCGAGAGCCACTGCACACTGGAGAACACTTTAGATGGCCCAATGAGGACTTGTCCAGGATAAAAGCCATATGAATCATCAAAGAAGAGACCCTGTGGGAGAAATAGAGGTGAGAAAAACAGCATAAAGGACTCTAAGATTTAATATTCCAGCATTTCCCTTCCCCCTTTTGTGATCAGTAAAATCAACAACAAAGGTAAAGTCTGCAAGATGCCCATCTCCTGTATCTCATCCTCTCCTGAAGGCAACCCAACAGTTCCTATAGCAACCTGCTCTGCCACACATCCAAACAGGAGCAGGACTCAGTGCAGGAGAAGCAAAGGTACTTGCAAGAAACTAAAGATGCATATTTCCACACAGAGGTTCTCAGTAACAAGGTAGCCAAGGTCAGCAGGGCAAGGACATCTTTTTCCATGCTCTAATTCAAGCACTTCTATCTTTCAGAGGGAAAGAATGTGTGCCTTCACTCCTCTGCTTGTCAAATTAAGTGTGTAAATACTATTACCATCTCAGGTGGATTAGTTAATATGACAGTTCTTTGAAAACAAAAACAGGACAGTAAACACAACAATTGCTTTCCTAGAGCTCCTTCCCACTGATACTGAGATTCAGAGTGTGGGGGCGGACAGAGCAGTTTAGGGTAGATAAAACACTGAGCACAAAACTGCATCGAGTCTTGTAATTTGTCAGAAGGGATAAGAGCAGTGTGACAAGATCTAAGTCAGGTAACCATCTCACACAGTAATTCTGAGCACAGGATCAAGAGTAACAATGGAGACAGCCTGTGATTCTCTAGAGGACTCTACACTCTAAAGGCAGCCTAACTCAAAACAAACCATCTCACAATTGGGTAACCAGAAGCTAAATGTTGCTACAACATCCATTTAGTGAGCAGAAAACACACTGCACAACCCAAAGTAGCAGAGACTGAGGTACTGAAGAATATTGAGTGACAGAGCACTCCTTTTCTGTACAGAACCAGAAAACCACAGCAGCACATCCTATTGAACTGATATTCCATTTACTCTTCAACAAGCTGGCATCAAGTTTTAGCAGAAGTGCAGTTTTAGATCAAAGGGACCTTTGCTTTCAAGGCTGGGAAGGATAAGAGCTCAGAGCTTTGCTAGTTCCTAAGAATCACACGTCATCCTCTGTCATCTCCCAACACTGCTGCCAGGAGTGCAGCAAGGCCCTTTGGAAGAACAAGCAAGCTGTCATCAGCCTGTGAAGGTGAGAGAGGTTAGATCCCATCACACAGCAAACTGTTTTACCCAAAAGCAAGCAAAACCTTCCCTGCCACGTGATTTGGAAAATGCCAGTGTGGTGGCAGGTCTCTGTTCAAAAAACACCATGGACTGCAGTAACAAGAGACATTACCTTACATGACCTGAGCACCTGCTTCTAGCAGAACACCTGTTAAACAAAACCCCTTTTTCCAGAAGAGGAACAGTTTGTAAAAGCAGTAAATGGAGAAAGAGCCTTTAGAAGCAGGTGCAGACAGAAGGAGCAGTGAGGGAACTGCCTTGACACCAGCCATCTGACAGCGTTACACGAGTTGTTTACAAAGAAACCAGTTGGATGTATCAATTGTAATACCCCCTCAAACCCTCCTCATGACCAACATCACCTTTAAACTGTTACATGTTAGTGATACATTCTCAGGATTAATAAATGCCTATGAATTTTGCCTTCTCCCTCCCTCCTGCACAAGTTTTCCAAACAAAGTTGATCAAAAGGACTCTTGGGAGAGGCAGCAGCTCACCGAGTCACTGACGTGGGGACAAACATCATACAGCTTGGCTCCATCTTCTGTGCTCATGGAACACCTGGAAAGCAGACAGGAGACACGGGGTCACATTTCCAGAGCCATCCACCCCAAAAGCAAACAGCACCCAAGGAACTGACACAGCCTGAGCCTGGCCATGCACCCAGCAGTGTATCACTGAGCTTTTATGGGCCAGAGAAAAACTGCTTATGGACAAATTGTAAAAGTATTAAAGGTATCTAAAGGTCCCATTCAGCATGTAAAAAACAAGCTAAATAACAGGCTGGGTGCTGGACAAGATCTGTCTGCTGCAGAGGTCCCATCTGTTACTCACACCATGCTGGGACCTAAAGGCAATTAGGGCATATTTCCTTCAGTAACAGCTTCATTTCCAGAGTAAGTTCTGGTGGCATTTCCAATGATTCATTAGGAAGAGGTTTTGCAAGCAGTACCTCACCCTACACAGCTGTGCAGGAGCTGCTACAAGATTCCAAGCAAAGTTTTAAACTGCACCAATAACTGCAGGCATTACAGACAGATGTGTGGCTATTTTTCACTCCTATCTCAATGCAGACCTAAGAACCTTCCAGCCTGGGTTAACTGCACAGTAACAGAGTCAAACTCTCAGATGCATCCACCAATCATCTGCTACAGCTCCCACATTACTCACTTCTCTTAGACTCAGAGCTGGCTGCAGGATTGGGGATTTGATTGTTGTGTTTAAAGCAATGTCAACACTCAGTTTACAAGACAGATGGGTTATTCCCCAGGCCTATACACCTCTTGGCCCTCCACTGGGTCCTTCCTTCCCTTGCATCAAGAGTTTGTTGGATAAGACAGGTCTCAGTAACAGAGAATGTAGTGAATCCATACAGGTTAGCAATACACTGTTAGCAAGAGGAACAGAATTCAGATCCTTTTGCTGGCTTTGCAGAAATTTCACCACGTATTTCTTTCAATATCTCTGGTGAAATTTTTCTCTAGACTTTGGATTGTGTTTCCATTTATAAAAAATTCAGTGAAAAAGCTGTTTCTATGTTGGGTTGCTTTTTCATCTTTGATAAAAACCACAAGCCTACAAATTTCCATCATTGCACAGACCCTTTTTTAAGGTAAGAATTCTCCCTGCATCTCAGTGAAGTTATGCTCTCCTACTGAGAAACAGTCTGGAACAACCACCCATCTTAAACAGCTACTTTTGCAGAGGAGAAGCACAGTTTAAAGACCAATGTGCTTTAGTTCTGGAGCACTGATCTGCTTGGATTGAAAACAATTGTCACCTTTCAGACTACAGCTTTTCCAGAGGGTTGTCAATGAGTCTCAATGCTTTCAGAGAAGTATTCTCTTGCTCTATATCTGAAGATCATGCAAGCAGAGAACTTATCATTATGTAAATGAAGCCCAAACTGTTTGTTGTTCTTCTAAAACAGATCAGGATGGTGAAAACCACGGGTGACAGTTTTCCACAGGAAGGAGAGAAGTACCTGGCTCCATTGGAGAGCTTGAGGATGACCTGGTTCTTCAAGTCATAGACCTTGCCCAGCCAGCAGTCATAGGCTATGTAGTCACCATACATGAAAGGCTGTGATGAAAACAGGAAACAAAACTTTAAGTAATTGTTGTAGCTGGAGCCAATTTTTATCACTAAGACTAATTTTTCATCCCAGAGGAGCTCATATCCTACTGTCTTCCCTCAGGCTGTGACTTGGGACGAGTTATGACATTCCTGCTCTTCACTCCCAAATTATCTTTATCTCAGAGGAAAAACAACAATGAAATCCTACCCCACCTGGTCTCTGGAAACCAACTATCCACTCAAAGAGAGAAACAGATATGTCTGAGACTGTTCCAGCTCAACAGAAACATGCTTGACTCATCTCAGCATTTTCATAGCCTGTTTCAACACCAGTGGTGTCACAGCCCAGCAGCTCTGGGCCACGGCCATGGGCTGCCCTGGTCAGGCTGCCACAGCAGCTCTCCACACTCAGTGCAGGAATTCTCACATAATTTAATGTCAGTCTAGCTCTTCAAGAAAATTTGGTCTCAGCAATGTGATGAGAAACACAGAACAGATGGGGAGATGAGGAGATGCTGCATCATCTTCTGCTAGGGAGGTTTTTAAAATAAAACCAAACTGCAGATGCCTCTTGCACAACATGGATGCTTCGCCTTCAAGAGAGACCTGAAGTACAGCAGCATCCCTCCACACAGCAGGCCCTGGCTCCCACGTGTGTTTTGGCTGTGTTCTCACCCAGATATGCTGCAGGTCTTTGCTGTTGACAGGGTAAAGGATGCAGTTGGTTCCCACCAGCTTCACAGCACACTCGATGTTGACGTCAATTACGGTTCCACACTGACTGTCCTGAAAACACAAAAGGGAAAAGAGGCTTCTTACCTAGGGAAGGTCCTACATACAAATGTGTGTGTTTTGTGTACAAGTCATAAGTTCAGAGACAAATAAACCTCAACTCTAAACCCCCTCTTACCCTTCAGGTCCTTGCTCTGCAGGGGCATTTCATACAATGCTATGAGAGCTCAGAAGGTGAGATCACTATTACAGACCTGTAGTGTTTTCTTCCCAGGTAGAAATAGAAAATAGATGCTAAAGCAGAGTCTCCTACACCTGGTCAAATAAGACCATACTGTCTCAGGTGATTAGTATTTACTTGCTTTAAAATCTGCTTTGCTCCCAGCTCCACAGGACCATCATGCAGGTATTGCCTTGAGGCAGAGATAGATCAGCAACAAAACAGAAATTCTTTAAAGCTGTTGTGACTTTAACTCACAATTCTGAAGGACATTATAAATAGTCTTTATTTTGTGTCATACTGAAAAAACAAAAAAATCTGGCACCTGTGGTCAAATTTCAAGGTTTACAGCCAGATAATTCACAGTTGGTCTAATTATAAGATAGTCTGTCATTATCTCCCTCACTTTTTAACGAAGTTTTAATCTTTTTTGTCCCCAAGAAAAGAAGGCATGCTGTCAGGAGCCTTCTGGGGGCAGCTTGGCAGGGAGCACACAATGTGCATGTTGCTCACACATATGGTGGGGGCCTGCAAGGAAGGGCTGCTAACCCAAACACTCAAAGGCAGCAGCTGCCCTGGCCCCCTGACAGCTGGGACAATCGATAGTCTTATTTATTAAAGACCACAAGTCCATTATCAAAGCTGACTGAGGGCCAGCATGACAAATGCCCTGCTATGAGCTGTCCTTATCTCAAACATCAAGGTCTCTGCTCCAGCAGGACTTGAGCACAACACTCAAAGGGCTTATACCCTGCAAGAAGTGGATTTGTTTGCTCAGTTCTGTTCTTTCAACCACAGGAAATGTTTAGTCAAGGCTTTCACTCAGAGCCCTGGGCAGCCTGTGGGAGTTCAGGAGTTTGTTGGTGCTCAACTCAGCAGTTTCATCTTGAGGACTGGCAGTTGGAGCAAAGACAGTCCAGGGTAATTCCTGGAGAGACTGCTCAGCCCTTCTGGCTGGTTTGCCTTCCACCTGCCTGCTGCCAGCTCTCTCCTCACCCCACCCAGCCCAGTGCCCTGCAGCCCCGAGGCTCCCAAGGCAGTGGGATCAGGAGAGGGGGGCTGCCCCAGGCAGAGCTGTGCCAGCACAGCCAGGAGGGCTGGGAGAGCCAGGCTGGCAGACCCCAAAGCAGCAGGGGCTCATTCCCTCCAGCTGCTCCCCAGATCACTCCCATGCCCTTCCAGAAGGGTGGGAAGCAAAGGAGCCTTTCCCAGCTCCAGCTCCATCACAACAGACTGCAGCTAAGCTTGTTGCCTGCACAGGCTGCCAGCAAAGAGCCCAGCAGAGCTGTACCATCACTCTCACCTGAAAAGGGTTGGCCAGAACTACTTTGGCTTCACAACAGCTACTGCCAGCACGATTCGAGCCGTGGGATGAGTGAGGCCTGCTCAGAAGTGGCACCTGCTCAACAAACCCACAGCTTCTGCAGGCTACAGCACAGCCACCTGCCCTGCTTTTCCTCCAGAGCCAGCTAAAACAAGAATACCCACACCATCCTCTGGCTGTGCTTTGCAGTTCAGGCCCTGTGTTTTATACTGTTTGTTAGTCAAAACCAAAAACCCCTCCAGAAACAAATTCCTTGCCCTACACTGTGCATTTCAAAATTATTTTTCCCGCTTTATCAGCAGCCAACACAACAGCAGCTCTGAGACATGATACAATCCAACACCTGTGATTTCTGTGGATCATACTGTCTCCTGGTCTAAAATCCCTTTAATGGATGGTGAAAGTATAGCAAGCAATAAAACCAGGACTGGAGTGACTGATGTGCTCCAGCACCCTTCAGCCTGTTCCCTAAGTGAGTTTCCTCATGGAGAAGGTACCTGCACCACCCTAAAGGTGCCTCCCACCTAACACAGCTATTAGTCATGGCCAAGAGCAACAGGTTTAGCTCAGCTTGCTTCTCCTTCCAATTATAAAATGCTTGAGCACGTGCAGAGCCCTGTCTGTGGTTAAGAATGCAGAGATCAGTGTTGTGATCCAGCCCCAGGACCTGCTGTCCTGTCAAATCCCAGTTCTCCTCCCTTACCTGCCACTGAACCTTCCTTTATTATGAGTTTATTTATTTCCCTGTCACATCAGCCTGAGACAGAGGATGCAGATTTGCAGGCTGAGAGGTTCTGCTGAATCACTCTGACTTGATAGCAGTGCAGTCCCAGAAAGAGACATTGCCAACTTGTCTCATCTTCCAGGGCAGGCCCTCAGCTGGGCACAGCTCAAACACACCCATCCTTTCATTAGCTGATCCCATTAAAGGAGGGGCCAAATGAAAGCTGACACTTCACAGCTCTGTTACAAAAATCCATTTCCATCAATATCAACAGCAGAACTGGAGAAGGGAGGTGACTGAACTGAGTGAGGAGAGCTGATGGGCTCAAGCCTCACTCACTCCACAACTGAATGCACTTCCTAGACCTTGTTCCTGCTTCTTCTGGTACCCTGACATCATGCACCACATTGGAGACACTGAATATTTAAGCAGTGAATGGATTCCTTCCCCATCAGAGACAAGGCTTTAAGGCAGACCAGCAAACTCCCATCTAAGAGCTCAGCAGCTCTGGAAACACAGCCATCAATGCCATATCTTCCACCTCCCATCCTTCCACTCTTTCCCTCAGCACTCTCTTTTCTAATAAGAGGATCTTTACACCATGCTTATTCCTTTATTTAAAAGGAATAACATAGCCCAGAATCCTTTGAAGCAACAAAATCCAGGTGTCTCACAGATTACAGACCTACCTCTTATCTTTTCCCCAAATTAGCATATCCCCTAGAAAAATTACCTCTGCCACTTCTTGTGCTTCTCATCCAGCTGGATTAGACTTTCAGGCCCAACTGCACTCAGTGAAAACGATCTCATTTTATGCATTTCCCCCTGAAGCAGTCTTTTCCCACACTCAGTGCTCAAAATGAGAAGCACATGGATTTTGAGGCAGCTCTCCTCTCTTGAGGAACAGAGGATTGAGTCCTTCTGGCTCAAGGTTAAAAACAAGCCCTAAGAGAGTGTGTTGAATACAGAATAAGTTCCACATTCTCCATTTGCCAGGCCAACTGGCGCAGGGCAACCATCCCACATCCTGAATTTGGCAGGCTGACACTTGCAGGTTTTCTATTTTAAATGCTCCTGTAAATTTTGGAATATATCTGTTAGCAAGTGAAGGTTTTCTTTGGGATAAAGAGGGTTTTTTGTTTAATTGTTTATTGTTTGATTTACCCCCACTAACATTTAGAAACATTTGAGGGTGAGGACATGTAAGTCATCCTCAGATTTGTTATAGGCTTTTCAATAGAGAGAAGAAATTGAGTTACAATCTCACCATTCCATCAATTAAAAAATGAAGTCACTGGACACAAGGGTCAAGCAGATACCATTATAAAACATGCAAACCAACAAAAATGAATGTGCAAGACAACTGCTGGGTACATATCTACCAAAGCATGTGCAGCAAGCCCGGGGAGCCAATTTCTGCTCAAATGAGAATGGAAATTGCAAACAAAAGCAGCACATCCATGTTTGCCAAGAGGAGAACAACCTGCTGTCCTGAAAGCTTAAAATGACTTTAAGCAGCACTGGATAACAGACAGTTGAGAGACAAGACTCAAAGCATCCCCCTGAGTGAGAAGAACATTCTGACAGCTCCAGCTGTGCCAGGTACAACACTGTTAACAGCCTATAATTCCAGTTTCTACCTGTTCATTGTTTTGTATGAGAATTCTTCCATAAAGCTGCAGTTTTAGAAAAATATGTTGACTTCAAATTTCCACTTCAAACAACCATTAAATTTCTTAAGGAAATACTTTGCTTCAGCAATTTTCAAATTATTATTCAAGCTTCCCATTCTTTTTTTCTTTGTAATATTCTGTGAAAAAGGGGGTGGGTTAAATTTAATTAATTGACAAAAAAGGCTTTATTTAAAAATAAGAAAAACCCAAACAAGCCAGATAGGTCAGCCCTCTGTATCCCTGCACCAGGCTGCACACCATGTGGTGCAACTGCAGCAGTTAGTGGCCAGCTGCTTCCTTCATCACAGCCTTGGTAGCCACATTGCTGGAAGCAAGTCAAGAGAAGATGGAGGCAAACACATGGCAGGGCCATATGGCTCAGGGTTAGAGGTTAGCTCTGAGCCACAGCAAGAAATTGCCAACTTTGCTGAGCTCCTAAAGAGTGCACATCCCATCTGATCATTGATACTCAACAATCTCCCCAGTATTCCCTACACAAAACCCAGATTCACACATCTCTGATAGGTACAAGTGCCATACAACTAGAACAGAGGGGCTGGGACATAGAACAGCATCCAGAAACAGCAAAGGGAACAATTATCAGCTGCTGCTTAAGAAACAGCTTGCCTTCTGTCAACCTAGCTGTGCTGGATGCTGCAGCAGTGTTGGGTTTGCTGAATTTCTGGGAGAAGCTGGAAAAGATGCTGTTTACTGTAGATTGAGAGGTGTGTCTGAAAATATTCTCTCCAAATTCTCTACCAGAGCACACAAAGAGGCAAAGACAAGCTGTGGAACTGGGATCTGCCCCCACACCAACCTCCCTCTTAGGTCTGGGAGAGCAGGTCCACAGTCCCCACATCTCAGAATGGATTAATGTAAAACTTTAATAAGGTAGGGTAGACAGGCTTCTTGTCTCCTTCTCTGACCATGCCCAGGATTGCTGGCTCAGGAGACCTTTGCAGATATGCAACTGTAGAGAGGAAGCCTTAGGAGAATTGCATTTTCACTGGAGAGAGCCAAGTCTATCCAACACACTAAAAATAGAACATCCTCAAAGCATTACTGTCCATCTCCATTGAGGCAATTTGGCAAGTCCTAGAGATCCATGCAGCAGTATCACAGTCAAAAAGGGACAAAGAAAAAAGCACTTACGCTGGAGCTCATGTGTCTGACCACATCTCGAGGGACCACTGAGCGATCTTCAAGTTTCAGCTAAGGAGAGAGAGAGAGAGAGATTGGCTTTAGTGATGACCCCAGATGATACTCAGTCAGAAATAACATGACAAATACAAATGCACAGTATCCCAATCCTCCAGACTGAGGAGGATTGCAGTGGAGGATGCTGAGGCACTTCCATACACAGAGTTAATCCCCTTGGCACAGTTGCAAAATCCAGTTGACAGATCTGACATCAGCAACCAGGGGATCCATCCATGACTGTGCTCTAAGTCAGCAGACACATCAAAAAGGGTGCAGACATTGACTCATTCATCCCCTCAAGTCTCCCTCTCCTCTTCCTCTGCCTGCACCACGCATCATTTCCTTCCCACATCCAGTCTATGCAGCACAGAAGACACACAAAGCAGCACATCATGCCACAGCTCTGTGTCTGTCTCATCCTGCACGCTTTTCACCCAAGATACTCCCAAATATCCATGGAAAGCCTGTTTGGCTTGGGACACAAAGCAAGGTCCTGTACAGTAAGAAGTCTTGGCTGGCAGGAGAATAGGTGACAAATCCACTGCAGCAAGCACTTGTTTTGGAAAAAAAAAGGAAAAGAAATGGCTGTTTCTGCACATAGAAGCTCTTGGGTACAAGCAGGTATCAAAACATCAATAAGCCCATGGATGAAGTCAAGCACTGCTGACTCCAGCTCCTGCTAAAGCACTTGATGGCAAAGAGCTTGTTCTGGAAACAAAGGATGTGGTTGGACCATCCTTATGTACCCTACAGCAGCTCCCACAGACCTGTGGGCACCAGGAGTGCTCCTGGAAAGGGAATGGATCACTTGATGAATCTCCACTGATTAACCAAGTGATGTCCTTCCAAAAGTGGCCCTTCACCCAGCCGTTTCACTGACCTCAAGACTACTTGCAGGCACTTTCATTAAGTGTTTTCAACAAGCTTAAAACTACAAAATGCAGCTGCCATCGAATACACTGGAATGCCACACGAGGGATGATGTCCTACGGGAGGCCACAAGACTGAACTCCAATTTCAGGCTTGCTCAGCCTCCCAGTAACTCAGCTAACATCTCCCTCTGCTGAGCATGGAGAAGCCTCATCTGCATTTCAGTGCTCCAGAAGTTATTTGCATTGGTACATCACTGAGCCCTGCTAACAAACTAATTACACAGCGTGTGCTCTGGGAAGTGCCACATGAATGCACCATCAGGGACAGAGCCTCTCCCACATGTCATGTTCAGAGCCAGCCGTGCCACTGCTGCTGCATTCCTGGCTTCTCCTTGTTCATCCCAGCCTGAACTCCACTGTGCCCCGTCAGCATTTCATCCTAACCCACTCCCTGGCTTACAGCCTGCTTTACGAAATTAGACAAATCTATAATCCAAGAACAGGATCTGGAATCAAGCCAAAGGACCTGAGTATTTATCATCTTCTTGACTGTGTGCTTCAGCAAGAGGGGAAGAGACCCAGCCAGGCAGGCTTTTAGACCCAACTTCTGGAGTCAGAACCACACTGGAGTGGGAAACCTGAAGCCCACAGCACATTTCCAGATTGTAGAAGTGTTTTCACTGCCTCCCACATCCCACTGTGGTATATAGATAGACATCAATTTTTATACAGCTTTCTAAAATTATTTGTTAAAGTAAGTACTGTATAGGCAACCTTTTAAAATCCATAATCAGGCTGCAACATTTACATTTCAGTAAGTACTCAAGTACGAGCAGCAGTTTGGGTACTGTAACTGAAGTATTCTCACTGCACAGCTCCAAGTGTATGATGATACTTTCATTTCAAAATGCATTAGGGCTTAAATTGATGCATTATGTTTCAACACATCACTCAGCCATACTGTTCCCTATGATGCAGTCTCTAAGAACCCAGATCATCAAGATGATTTGATGTTACCCAGCAGCAGCAGAATCTTTGGATTAGTCAATGCTGTAAATCACAGAAGCTGTCAATCAGCAGCATTCCCATTTTGTGATTCTTCCTCAAGAATATAATCATACCAATTCTTCCCAAAGCAAAGCATAAAAACTTCCTCTACAAGGGGACTATATTTAACCTATTTTCAGGTCTCTTGGCTTTTAAAGGCAGCACTATTTTCAGCTTCATGTGCCAGACTCACCTGTCTCAGTGGCAGGAAAAAGCAAGCCAAGGAGCAGGCAGAATGCCAGCGTCAACAATAAATACTTCACAGGTCTGTCATGTCACAAAAGACTCAAAACCCACAAGAAACCCAACCAGAGTGAGCTGGAATGGCTGCTGATGAACACAGCAGTTCAGTGATTCCTCCTGTCCTCTGTCATACCCAGAGCAATGTGATGGACAGCCCCCTCCCTCAGCACTGAGGGAATTCTGTTGCAGAAGCACTTTTAAAATAGGTGCTCACTGCTGCTATATTTACCTCTATGAAAGTCAGTATTAACATGGCTGGGTTTATGTTCTAGCCATGTGCCTCAGTAATAGCCCCAAGAATGAGAAATAGCAATTTCCCAGAGATGCTCTGAGGAATCCTATACTCCTGTATGCCAAGCTGAGCTCCCTCCTCAAATGCAAGATGGGTTTTGTGCTGCTTTTTAAAAAATAAATTCACTATTACAAATGTTATGAGGCAAACCAAAGACACTCATTTCACCCTGGTGAAGAGGGATGACACACCCAGCCTGGGGTCAGTTGTGTTCCTTAGGGCCTTGACTGCACAGAGAAGTGGCAGAACAGCTCTGGGCCTCATTTATTTCATTTGCTAATCAGATGCTCTTGGTGCTCAGCACTGAATCAGTGCCTGAGCTCCACAGCACATTTACTCATCAAAAGGCAGCAGCTGCAATCTGGAGAACACCTGATTCTTTAGCAGGGCTGATGATGCTCTGAAACCACACACAGCGGGAGGAGTACACAAATTCTCATTTTCTGCATAGAGAACAAGCACCAACAGGACCACATTCCCCTTCTCAGCTGAGTCATCTCACCTCAGCAAAGTAAGGGAGCCATCAGGGCTCACACCTGGAACTGGACAGACTGGGAGAGGACAGACACTGCCAGCTCATTAAGCCTTGGGAGCTTTCTGCTTTCATCCACTTGCCTAATTTTTTATTACAAACTTGTCATCTGAAACGAAATCTTTGTGGTTTGGGTTTTATTTGTTTAAACTAACAGCAGAGGTTGAGAGAGATGTCCGTGACAGAAAAATGAATTCCCACTTTAGCAAACAATTTGGCAGTGAGGTGCAAACATCCTCAGGCATGGGTGGGCTAAACTCCCAGTGCAACTCTCTGGGTTTAATCTCTCACCTCCCTTGAACAAATGCAAGATATGGTGCCAGTTGTCCTCTCCAACAGCTCCCTGCTGACAAGAGCTCAAAAGCAGAACAATTTACTTTGATGATCTGGACTAGCCACAAATGCCAAATATTGTGGCAGGTGAATAAGCAACAGTCACTTCTGAAATTCAGTGGCAAATAATATGGGAGTTGCTGGGATTGATACAGAGACAAGCCCTGGGTGGTGAGAATCCAAACAGAGTACTGGAGATATTCAGTAGTGGCTTAAATCCCTGTCCTCTCTCTGCATAACTAAAGCAGAGCTTAAATTCACTGATTAGCAATTTAGGTTTATAACATCCCTGGTACCCAGCAGTGGTGATAGCGCGATCCCACAGCCTCTCCCTCCAACGCAGTCACTGTGGTGACAACATCACTTTCTATTCCAGACACATCCTGAATTTCACCTTCCAAAACAACAGCCCTGGAAATGAGCTCATACAGATGGAGGAGAAAAAGCAGCACACACACACACTGGTATCTGCTTATAAAAATGAGAATACAAGGCACCACCAAAAAAATGGAGGAAAGCACAATGCTGGATATGAAACTCTGTATGTCGACCTGAACTGCTGTATGATGGTTGAGATGTTTATCCAGCTGACTCAGAAGTGAATTATCTATTATGAAAGCTGCTTCTGCCTCTTGACTTAGCAAGGACTTGGACAGCAGTGGCCACCACAAGGGCAGAGAGGCCAGGCTGTGATCTGTCACTTCTACTCACTCTGGGCTACTTGCCCATCTCACAGGTCCCAACCCTCCCCTTGCACATCTTGTATAACTGATCTCATTTCAAGCACTGCTCCCAGGCTCTGCACCTACAACTGTAACAAAAAAAAAAAATTACTTGCAATTTTGTGAAGCCTGTTTTGAATTCCCTCAATGGGACTAAAAATGTGAGGGGAAAAACAATAATGCCTTTTTAAGATGTATTATCATTTTCTGGCCTCCTTTCTAGTCAAGCCAAGGTTTTATCCATAGAAAACACATCACACTTGTATTTTTGACAATGGACAAATATTATGATGGAGCAGATATGAACTAGGTACCTGATTTCTGTCCAACATCGACAGATAGAACTTTAGACTCACACAGATGTACTTTTTTTTTTTTAAACTGCATTGGAGAGTTCTCCTGGCAAGTCAATATCTGAAATGTTCTGAAGTTAAAAATTAATCCACTCCCTGGAACATTCCCCCAGGGTCACCAGGACTGTCACTGTCCTACAAACCCCACATTAGCATTCTGTTTTGAATGGACAGCACCTACTTGAGAGCTTGGAAATTGCCATGGAAACTTGTAACATCAATGCTCAGAAGATGAAGAAAACCCCTAGGTTAAGAGCAAACCACAGGGAAAGCAACTACTGCAGTGACAGGTAACAAGGCATGACAGACCTCTCCAAACCTCAATACCACCAGTTAAAGCTAAACCCAAATGCCTGGTGCTGGGAAAAGGTAAAACCTTGTCTCACTGAGCTGACAGGCTCCTTGGAGGTGTTTTGAAGGACCCGGACATCCTCTCAGCACCTGAAACATGACATGATGTACCACAGTTCCCATGCCTGGTTTCTAAACCCAAAAGCAAACAGATCCTTTTCTCCTCCAGTCCTGAAGCTGCGGCTTGGAAACCTCCACCAGATGCAATGGTTTGTGACTGGGACCACTGCCAGGCTCTTCCTGGGGGTTAAGAGGAATCCTCCTTCCTACATGAGGCAGCTCCTGGCCACCACCAGCTCCAGCCCCAGGCACCAGGAGAAAACAAAGCAGCTGCAGAGCTGCCTTGGCACTGGAAGGGCTGTGGGGTGGGTGCTGATGGAAATGGGCAGGAGGGAGCACAAGTGGCAGCAGCCAACCCAACTCAGCATCCCCAGTTTTGTTTTTTTTAACTCCAAGGTCTGATTACACACCGAAATTCACTTCAGCTAAAACAGTAGGGTAGCAATCAACTCAACACAAGCTGTTTTTATTTTAAATCTAGATTAGGTGTCTAAAAAAACAAGTCAGCTGTCCAAATATAACAGGGATACACCATGTTAGATGAAAAAGGTTCAGAAATTCAATGACCCAGAAGATCTGAAGCCAAGATATTTTAATATCTTTTCAGTATCAACACATTACCAATGGCATCACATACTACTGTTGGAAAAATATGTTCCATATCCAAAGTTCACCTCCCGTGAAAGACTTGTGTTACACTGATCAGATTGCACTGCACATGAGCAGTTGTGAAAAGCAAGGAGAAAAGAAAAAGCAACAGCAGAGAATCCCCTGGAAGCTCAGAGTTGATTCACACTGTGACATTTAAAGTGGCACATGTTGCTTCACTTCTAACTGGAGTTTTCCAGCCATGCTGGGCTTTTATGGGAAAGAAAGATGGGCAAATGGGACAGAAGACAGAATAACAGAAACTTAAGACTCCTGAGAACTAAAATTCTACTACCCAGAACAGCTGAACAATGAGCTACACAATACAGAGGGTTTTAAAAACAACCCTGGAGGGATGCAGCTGCAAAAATATGAAAATAAATCTTTTGCACTGATTGGTATAAAAGTTCTGCCTGTGACACTGCCTGGCTACTCCTACATGGCAGGGATGGGGCAGCCACAGCTTCTCTGGGTAACCTGTAGACATGTGGAGATTTTCACCCATTTTACTTAAGCAACATTCTGCATTTTCATAATATCATTATATTGCTTGTCACCTGAAAGCACTCAAAGACTCACAAAAGGAGAAAATATTTAAGTTACTAAGGAATTGCATCAGGAGATACATTTGTTCAAATATGAACAACTGAACTAACTCTGAAGAGCCTTGAGTGACTCAGGAACACTCAGTTCCATTTGGTTTGGTCAAAGCAGGGGAAGGACAGCGAGCAGGATCTTTGTTTCATGTATTCTGTACAAGAGTCCAAAAGCTTGCTCATGAGGCTGCGTTGGGCAGTGCAAAACATCCCTCTGTGAAAGGTCAGGTTGATGATTAACTTCAGGTACAGAAGGACAGCACAGGGGTAGGCAGTGGGGCTGCTAAAATGCTCCCCTGATCTGAAAGAGATGTTTTAGAACACTCCACAGAGGCCAAGATGAAACCAAGACAGCTTTGCATAGCAGCAGCTCTACCTGCAGGCAGTCACCTGATCACACATTACAATTCTTTTGTTCATGCAAGCAGCTCTGAATCTGCCAATCATCCAACATTCAGCACATCCACAGCAGCACAACCTGAGATTCACCACGAAGCCAAGCCCAAGCAGTGCCTGTTACTGCAAACTACTGTGGATTGATTGTACAGTTTGAACATAGCATTTTTTTTTTCCAGAAAACAAGAAAAAGGCATGGCCTAAAGCAGAATTTCCTAATTAGCTCATGAAGATTCCATCAGTGGTAGGGATGAACACTGCAGTTTCCAGCCCCAGGCCAGCACACACTGCTCTAAAACACACCTGAATGCCTACAAATCTCCAAGCCCCCCGTACTAAGAGAACATGACTTTTTATCTAATTACACACAAATTGTATCCAGGGCTGCCAGAGCCAGGCAGCACCTGCCATCATGCAGAGTCACTGAGTAAACAACAAGAGAGTTCGTGGCAGGCAGCAAAGAAAAGTCTCTGCGACACCCACAGGAGAGCAGGGAATCTGAAAAATGAGAACCACGTCACTGCCAGAGGTGCAGGGAGCCTTGTAACACAGCAGCTTCAAAATCCAGCTGTGCCATTAGTTCTGATCATCTCCCAGTGCTGTGAAGCCTCCCTGGGGACCTGCAGCTCTCATAAGACAAAGTGACAGCTCTGCAATTTGTCTTTATGACACATTATGGAGACACAGAAACCTGAAGTCACTCAGTTGAGTCCTTTCCAACTGCAGGCTGAAGCTTCCTCCCCCTATTCTCACATTGATCCCCAATGAACCTGCAGGTACTTTTGTTCCTGTTCATATTTCTGACCACACAAGCTATTTTTATTTTTGTCTTCCACGTTATTTTTGGCTAATAAAGTACAAAACTCCTTCCACAGCAAAGTTCTGGTCTTTCAGTCACAGCCAAACAATGCAGGATCTTCCCCTCCTCCCAACAAATATCACCTTTGAGCCTCCTGGCAGAAAGACACTGAAATATTCTACTTTCCTTTGCCAAGAGGTAGAACTTAGTTAAAAAGTCTGAATAAATCACTGGATGAAACAAAATTTCACTGTAATTATAATGTGGGTAAATGCTGTGCTTTGAAGCAGAAGAATTTGGCTTTAACAGAAATCTTTTGCTAAGCAAAAGTAAAGCTTCCACTTGGATTTCCTTTGTCCAAGAAGCATATTTATTTTACTGACAACAAATCACTTCTGTGGTTCTGCATATTTACATGACATTTTGGAAAACACTGCAACACAGATTCCCTGGCCCAGTGAACACACCATTCGGAAAAAGAAGTACAAGGCAGTAGTTCAAGGGAAGGAAGATAAGACAACAGGAAGGTTACTGGGTTGTTGTTATTTAAAGGAAAATAAGTAGGTTTGGGAGCATTTCCCAGAAGAGAGAATGTGGTTGGGAGAGAGGAGGATCCTGGAAGTAGACAAGCAAAGCTGCACAAACAACAGCCACTCTCAGCTGTTCAGTATCCTCAGCCTCACTTTTCTATCTGGTGTGTAAATGCTCAACACTACCACACACTCACATGTGCCAGCCTGGATTGGACACCTGACAAAGGGGTAAAAACTGGTATCTAAAGAAAAAAATTACAGCAGAGTTTGAATTTTGCCAACCTTGTCACCAAGTGCTGTTTGTTCAAACAGTACATTCCATATACTCACTCCCATCAACCAATAACCTCTGGGAACAAAATCAAACCCTGTCTGCAAAAAGGTTTACAAAACTTTAGAGGAAATAAAAGCAATAAAATAATAAAGTAAAAATAATTCAGACAGCATGAACATAATAATGCTCAGCATAAAGATATAGGAGGGTAAAGTTTAAAAGTACATGGCTATGACTAGAAAATATGTAAAAGATCTTCCAAGAGAAGATTTAGTGACTAGGAAATCACTTAAGAGTCCTACAGGGACTCTTTCAAATATGTCCCCAGTTACAGAATTTAATCTGAATGTTGGATTTTAGTTCTTAGCAGCAGTTTTAAGTAAAAAATTATCTCCCTTCTCTGTGTTTACAGTTCTTGCCTCTTGTACAGCAGTTCTGTGAACATCAACTGTTAAACAGAAAAGACAAAAGGATCACCTCCAGGTGCAATGTCCCCAAAGCACAGATTATTACAGGATACCTCATCTTCTTACAGCAAGATGGCTGAGTAAAAGCAGCACTGCTCTCCTATCACCTCTGCCCAAGTACTTGAGGAAAGCCTGACCAAGAGCAGTGCTCCAGCACCAGATGGCACTGTTACCTGAGGAAAACCACAGGAGACCAGAGTTACACGCACAGGAGAAGCTGGCTGAGAGCACTAAGCAGGAAAATGGACAACATTTTGCCTATACATCAGCCAACACTGCTCACAGAGGCTGCCCCAACACTCCTGCAGTAAAGCCTCACCCAAAGTACAGATGAGAGGCAGCAGTCCCCAGAAGAAACTGCTGTGAGGAACCCAGCAGCTCCACAGAGCCCCAAGCCCGGTGTGTCAAGGGCTGCCTGGTTCCAGCAGGACCTCAGGGATGGCTGCAGAGCCTGGTGAACATCTGACCACGCAGGTGAAAGCAAGGACTGTGCAGCTCTTCTGGGATAAGCTCTAAGGGAGATGCATTTCACTGCTACAAGAAACTCCCCTGAGGAGCTCACATGGATGCTGACACCATCCAGTGTGTTCTCTTCCAGGAAGAAGAGATTCCCATTTCAGCCTCCAGTGTGGATTCCCAGGATTCCCAACAGCCTGCTGTTTTAACTTGCCAGTTAAGCTGTGTTCTTCCTTGTGTGCAAAAATAGTCTGTCCAGTAGCTCTTTCTGAAGCAAAAGAATTCTTCACATTGCTGCCTTGGGAGGGAGATGGCAGTTGTTATACAACAGGTTTTCCAGGTTCTTGCTGGACCTGGATGGATGGGGATGCCATCTGGACAGCATCAGCAGCACAAATTAGTCACTGGCCACTCTGAGCTGCATTTGGGGCATACGCCAGCTCTGGAGGAAAGAGTGGGGCTGCTTAGATCCCATCTGCCTTTCAGAGGATAAAACGGATCCTGTGAGGAAATCTGTGTGACTCTTGCTGGCCAATTCACTCCTGAGGCACAACAGTGTACCTCACCTTTCTACATCTTTGAGAGCAGAAGTAAAGAGTGTACCCATGAAAAATACTCCTTTGCTGCACATTCCTGGAGCAAAGCAGGGTGGGTTCTTTTGCTGAGCTAAACTGGACTCTGCTGGGTTGGTGGTAACCCTGTGCTAGGACACAAAATATCCTCCTTCCCCTTTGCAATCAGGTCAGCAGTATGCAGGAGGAAGTCCTTATTAGCCCACAGCAAAAAAATCCACCTTGCAAAAACTGCCAGGGAACAACAAGAGGGAGACATATCAACAGAAAATCACCGTGTCTGCTTTCCAGCTGGTTAGCTCATTTGCTGCTGCTGTGAATACAAACCAGCCATTTAAATTAGCTTCTAATTGTTCACAATTATTCAGACACAGCATAACCTGCAAGCAGGAAGACGTCAGGCAAGTAGGAGAGAAAGAATGGTTTCAGATGCCTTGACAACATTCACATATTCATGCCTTGTAAGTCTCACAGCCTGCCATCTCCAGCAATGCTGCCTCTCTCACAGACCCCCCAGATGTATGCCTGGCATTGCAGAGGAAGGAGATAATCCATGGGTGTTCCTACTCTTCAGGTTTCTACTCTTTCTTGCTCCCATTTTTGGACTTGTTCAAAAACTAAACCAATAATATTTTGGTCCACCCCAGTCGTTCACAGTCTGTGCACACACAGGCAGTTTGAGCAACACTATTTATAATGCTGCTTAAAATTCTGGACACAGCCAGAGCTCTTTGATAGGATGTCAGCCATGCGACACCCGAACGGAGGAGGTTGACACAGGATGGTTAGTGTAATACAGCCCACTCTCCTCTCCCTTTCTTTCACCCAGAGCCTCCACCACCACCCTCACAGGAGTCCCTTCCCCCACAACTACTGCAATTTTCTCTCCTAGGGAAGAGGGAAGGTATTAGTGTTATCCTTAAATCCCTAGCGTGCCTGTTTTAGTTCATATACGAGACTCAATGCAAGTCCAGTCTGCAGGTCAAATTACTTTAGGGGACTGAATCCAGACGTATCTTAAAGAAAAAATTCCCTCACGTTCAGCCCTGTTTGGATCCAGAGCTAGAGCACTGCCACAGAGCTAAAATACTCAAATAAGTCTAGGAACTTCAGCAAATTTAATAAACTTGAGCAGGAATATTTTATCAAGTACAGAATCTCCTAGAGGAGACAAAATAACCCTGAAAAGCAATGTATAAATAGCTGTAGATGAAAGCACAGCAAATGCTGTGTCATGCCACATTCCCAAGTCAATCCCAGGCAGCCAGTGCATGAAGCTGGCCAGCCTCCCTTGTACCTTCTCTGAGGTTCATCCCTGCTCTGGAATCAGAGCATCCCCCTGGAGAAACATTCCTGGCTGATCTCCCATGCAGAAACACTCCCCAAACACACTGCAGTGCCTCAGTGCTCTGTCACACAGGGGAACACTGCATGGACAGACAGACTGCCTGCAGCCCCAGCAGAAGAGGGAGGCAGTGGATTCCAGAGGAAGATCAGGACCTGGCTAGCTTAGCTCAGAAACACAGGATGCTCAGGCTGGCCTTGAGGGCAGTTTCCACAGCCAGTGATTAAGAGCACTCTGGGGACACTTGAATTCAGCTGAAAGAGAAACCAGTGGTACTTCTCCCCATGGGGCCACAGCCAGGGCAGAGGTCTGGGGTCACCTCACTCCCTCCTGGCACACAGCAAAGGCAAACACTGCTTTAAGAAGTACAATGGCCAATGCTTGCTCCAAGGCAGAGCAAGCATTCAAAGACTTTCCTGTTAAATAACACTCCTTCTGAGCCAGCTGTATCCACAGTTAAGTCATACACTCCTTAAAAAAAAAAAATAAATCAATGCCTTTACATTCATCTGAAGCAACCTCTGGAATGCTAAAGAGAATCCACCCAAAATTCAGTGACAGTGTGGGTACCCCGTGCATGCATTTATTTCTGATAAACAGCAAAGCCACTCCCCCAGCTCACACTGCAGAAGAGTATGTGAATGCTACTGGGACAATGCAGCACAATTGCATCATTGCCCAAAGAACCTCAGCTGCATTTTCTATTCACTGAAAGAGTTTCAGTTATCCCCCACATGCATAAATGCTGTATTGGCCATTACAAAAAGGAGGAACAGTCCCTACTGAATGCATACACCAAGCTACAGAAGTCCAGATATTTAACTACTGGATTTTTGCAACCCCTGCACTGTGACATCCCTTTCTGTGAGGGGTGGATCCACCACCTGCAGAATGGCTGGGGGAAGACTAAAACATCTCCCAGCCACAGGAGGTTTAATTCACTGCCTTCTGTTTATACACTCCATAACACAAAAGTAACCAACCTTCAATTCCTTTCAATAAATCTGAGAAAAATCTCACCAAGCACTGGTGACAGTTATGATACAATAGAGACAGAAATATAAAAGCCCTGCAGAGTTGGCTTTAATACCCCTGGAGCAAAGCCATGTTTCTCCCCTCCTGCACAGGTAAGTCTACTGGACTGACTTTCTCTTCCTTCCCATCTCAGCAGAGCACAAAGCTTTCAACACCATATTTAAAACTCATCAATGTCATCATAATAACCCTCCTGTATCATTTTGCCTTTGGGTGTTTTCTTGGCTGACTTCTAAACCATTTACTGTAAGCTCTCCAAATTCTGCCAGCAGCCTGAGACAACACAGCATTTACCCAGCAGAACATCCAACACCCACATGGAAACACCACTCTCCTCTCCACATTACTCTGCAGGTTCAGTTATTCAGAAATATATTTGATGTGGCAATAATTCAAGCTTATAGCTTGGGGAATCTTCTTTTCTCCCCATCTCCTCCTTGGGAACTAAGCAACCCAGCAGCACATGTAGAGATGGCTCAGAGAACTCACCCAGCCCCTGGGGTAAGTAAACACTTACAAAAATGGCACAGGAATCACAGGAGTAATCAAGCCAGATGTTCCCTGGTTTTGTACAGTGTACACACAGTTCCCATTCTAAACCTGCTCAAGGTAGATTATTAAGTTCTCCTCTACAGATCTTTTAAGGCAAACTCCTTTCCATGTGCATTAATCCCTGCCAGTGTGGTTTTCCTCTGGACATAACATACAGACAGCTACAGAATTCCTGTAGGAATACATCTTTATGCTCCTCTGCTCTGCACAGGCTCTACAGCCCAACAGCTATAGAGCAATCACAAATTACTGGGAAAAAGTATCTCCCAGGATACTCAAATCCAGTTTTCAAAGAAGTGTTTAGGAGACCCAGCATGCAAAGAGTCCCCAGGGGAGTAACATACTTCTAGACCAACCAGGAAGCTGTGAAATATTATTTTTAACAAGAGGAGTGTTTCTGAGAGACCTGGAACTGAAAACATTTCTGAAAGGTCACCTCTTACAGGCAAGGAAGGGGAGATGGATTGTTAGCAGAACTCACCTCAGAGCTGACTATTTCCCCATAAATGTCAAAGACTAAAGGCACAGAATTTTCCAAACTGGAGTTTAAAACTGTTTTAAGGGATGCTTTGCTGCATCTTTCACCTTGCATACAGATCAGGAAGCTGCTCCTAGCAGGAGAATTTCTTTAGTGTCTTCTTGGCCCAATGTCACCAACATCACACAGTAACATCCCCTGTAAGGTATTTCAATGCAGAGCTGGTTAGAGAAGATGCTAAAATATGATTGGGAGATACGTTTGACTTGGAAACTGTCAAATGTTTCATATTTACAAAGTGCATTTGTTCCTCTCCTGTCCTTCCCAACCTTTCTTCAGATGTGCCAGCTCAGCCTAATGTCTGAGAGGAGCCAAGGTCTTTCATCTAAAGCTCCTTCACTGCCTCTGTGGACTTTTCTCAGGTGTAACCTCACTGGATGTAAGCAGCTCTACTGGGATGCCCTCAGAGGAGTAAGTGCTTACTCCAGACAGCACAAGCAAAAAGCACCAAAAGCCTGTTTGCCCAAAGTCAGCACTTCTGTCTCCAAATGGCCAGGCAGTGAGAGGCCATTTTTTCCCCTTTTAAAAAAAGCATCCAGAGCATCTTTCAAAGCAGAAAGGTACCAGGTCCTAGCACAGATGCACTGTACCTAACAGCAAATATCTTAACCAAGAAGAAAAAATACTAGGCTAAAAGATAAAGCTAATCCATTACAAAGCCACTGATCCCTGTCCTGGCAATGGCTTGACTCCAAGTGCATGCTTTGTACATCTGGATGCCTTTGCATCTACACATCAAACAATAAAAGCAGTCTGGTGAACAGCTAATCAATAGGCTCCTCTGCAAAATAAATTTTACCTTCTTAAGCCAACCTGCTACCCTTGACAGCAAGCCCCATATTTCCTGGAACTGTAATTCACTTGATGCCTACTTCCTAAAATTACCTTTTTTGAGGATATATTGCTGTGCACATATAGAGCAGGTAAGTGGGTATTGTGCTTTAACACCAGATTCTGTAATGTGCCATACATACATAACACGTTCTTGGCTTTAATGGCTTCAGCTGTAAGAGAGGGATTTCAGCTCATCACAACCCCAGTGAAACACTGAGCCATAAACACAGGTAGAGCAGATTTGCAAACACTATAAAAACACCCTTGCAAGATGACAGAGAGGGCTCTGCTCCCCTGAGAGCTGGAGGAGTGCTCTGCCTCCTCCTCTTCTGAAAAATGGAGGTGAACTGAATCTGCCTTACCCAGCACTGACAAAATGCCACAGTGAGGAGTGCTCTGAAAAGCCTTGAAACAGGGACAAAGCTGCAGGCCTGTGACTGAGGAAGGAATGACTGGACAGCAGATTTCAGAGTTGCTGAAGAGTCACACGGCATGAACTGAGCAGCGTTAGCACAACAGTAAGCAGAACTGCTCCGAGGTGCTGAGCCCCAGCCCTGTTCTGGGAAGGATCCATGGCTTGATAAGCCTTAGGCTGCATTATATGGCCTGTCATTCTTAATTAAACACAAAAACTAAGTTGCTCCTTAAAACTGCCCCTGCTCATTAATTGCCACTCTGTACTACTCAGATGTGGCAGGCTCCTGAGCAGGAGATGTAACCCCCAGCAGCAATTCCAACCAAGTCACACGAGGCACTGCCAGAACACTTCTATGCTTACAACAGTGATTTTTACTTAAAAAGGTTGCTCAGCTTTGCAGGCATATGCAAGGTACTGTGCCATCAGGCACTGAAATGCAGCAGCACTGGGGTTGAACAGTGGTACCTATGAAAAACCAGGTGCACAGTTACACTGAGGACAATAATACACCAAGAAAATGGCACTTCTCCTTGCAAAGGTGAACACTCTGCATATACTCAAGTATTTACTCAGGTACTCAAGATACTGTCTAGATTAAAAGGTATGTTGAGTATACAGAAAAAAACAACATGAAAGGGACACTTGCAAGGACTATGAAATGACCCACAAAATACAGAAGGCACCTGATGCAGTAGAATCTTTACTGAATAAAGTCCTCAACCACGAACATCTGCCTAACAACCACCAGCCTGAGGCTTGCTGCTGACAGGCATTCATCATCTTCCTGTCAGAATTTTTTGGGGATACATCCCCTACCAGGTGTGCATGAGTGGTCCCCTGCACGTTACAACGCATACCTTTGCAATAGTCAAGCAGTGACCAGAGTACCTCCTTCTCCCCACACAGCCAGCTTCCATCCCCCTTCATTCCTGCATTTGGATTCATTTCTCATTACCCCAGAGCTCTGTGCCTGGCTCACACTGCCATGGATGCACTGTTACCTTTATCCCACCTGACACTGAACAGGGCCTCAAAGCTCACTGCTCCCCTCTACGCTGGCCTTGGGCTCTGACACCACAGAACCATGATTTGGACAGCAAAAACATGGCACACAGGAGGATGAATTGGTCAGGATGCCAGCACTAAAGCCTTAAGGATTGTAAGTGCTATGTCATTCAGTAAGGCTGAAGCTGCTGTTTAATTAGGCTTGTTTAATGAGTCATATTAAATAGCATATATATAAGACCAGGTTTTCTATTAGTGCAAGGACCTCACTGGATGATTGTGGTGAAATGCTGGCACTACAATGGAGTAGCTTTTCATTTTATATACTTAACCATGACCTACATTCCTTTGCTCAAGGGAGCCCCATCTCCAGAGGGAATGTGCCTCCTTAACCAGCTCCAGCATTTTTTCAGGGTTTGGCAGGGATGGATGGAGTGGCCTTATGTCTCTTCAGATAACAACTCACAGAAGCTCCATGAGAGAGTGATAAAAAAGCCACCAGGTTCAAATAATGGCAGGCAGTACTTGCAACCTGGTCTGATGGGCACCCTCTGCTCCAGAAACCACTGGGATGGATGAGCACCAAAGCCCTCAGTGAGCCTGGCCAGCTGCTTTAACTTGGAGAAGAGCTTCCCTCCTGGAGAAATTGCAGTCAAGATCAGATTTGAGGAGGAAGACAAATTCAAGAGGCGGCTTTGGGGCACTCAGTGAGCTCAACTCTGGTCTCCTCAGGAAAGGACCCTGGGAGCCATTAGTGAGGACAAGAAAGGCAAGCAGACTCATGGGCTGCACTAAAAGAAAACTAAAAAAAGAGAGCAGCAACTCACATGTAAGGATTACATCTAACCCTTGTGTCCAAAAAGTTCTGGGAAATTCAAATTGCTATCAAGATCCAGTCGCTATTAATGCGGAGCTAGCAAAAACCAACCCCCCAAAACACACACACCCAACTCACCCTAAAAAAGTCCCCAAGAAACCCAAAATGAAACATGGAATGCTCAAAAGAGAACTTGTGTAAAGAGAATTTAAAATGATAAGAGAATTTGTGTAAAGTTGCTCTGGGGCAGCATAGCCAGGGAGCCAGGCCCATCCCTCAGAGCTGCAGCCTGAGCTGCTCAGAGCTTCCCCACGGCACACCAGGGACACGGACACAGTCTGTCAGCAGGGCATCAGGGACAGCAGCTCACACTGAGGCCATCAGAATGCAACAGACACTGAGAAAAGGCAGAAAAAGCACTGCCAGAATAACACACCTCACTGCCACAGCCTTTGGAAAACACACACTTGAGCAGCACATTCTCCCCACTGGAATTTGCTTCAGGTATGTTTTTCAATCCCATATTCATTTTAGACATTCAAAAACCCAACAGTTTTTACATGCTGAACCTCATCATGTTTCTGCCCTCTCCATCACCAGCAGCCCCTGGTCCCTCTGAAGGCTGCTTGCTTTGTGGATGCAGAGCAGGATACGCCCAGTGCTGCAAAGCTCAACACCACTGACAGCAGTAAAAATAACTCCTGCTCTGGTACACACTAAGCAGTTAAGAGCAGCAGATGCACACAGAATGTGCATACAATAAGCTGTCACAAAACAACAAGGATTATGTTGCACAGAAATAGGTCTCAGATTTGAAGAGATGAGATCACCGGGGCGGGGTAAGAAAATCACAGATGAAGAAAATCCCACGATTTTTCTTCTGGTTCGTATCACTCCAAACAGAACAAACTAAGGAGAGATCAGGCTTAAAGTTCCTTGTAATTGGAAGGAAACAAGCTCATACTCTCCTTTTTCATGGTAGAAATTCCTTCATTTTTTCAGGCAGCTCTTCTGATACGCTGGCTGGGAAATGTCAGTGAAAAGAACTTTGCACTAAGGCAGTGGTCAGGCAGCCAGACCACATCCAAATCCAGGCTCCCTAAGGCAGAACAAACCTGAGCCCCTCTCTGCAGCAGGACCCAGCACCACAGACACCATTTCTATGACATCCACCCCCTCACTGCAGCACCAGCACATCTCAGGTTCCTGGTGCTGTTCAGCATCTCATCTCCTCAAACTTCTCCATCCTGTGTGTCAGCCTTGGAGAAATGAAACAAATCTCCCAAACCCAGCTGTGTGCAAGCACTCTGTACAACACACATGCTCCTTCAGCCCCAGATTCAGAGCTCTTTATAGCTTTCAGTCTGGTCAGCAGACCAGGCTGAGCTAGATGGTAAGACAAAAATAGGAATTACTAAAAATCACTTCTACAGAGGTGTGCTACACTCTTGCCCATCAGTGCTTGAGTCTGCCACCACAGCCATGCTCCAGATCCTTTTCAGGACTACACTGTCACCACAACGCCATTACCCACAGGCTTCTGCACTAAAACCCTCCTTGACAGCCAAAAGCAGGGCAAAACAGGGATAACTTCTGCAGGCTTTGGGTGTCCAAGTTCTCCAGACAGGTGCTCAGAAGCCTCAGTGTTAAAGCATTGAAGTGTCACACACCTTTTGAACTGGAACAGCCTGAAGATCTGACATCTGCTTAAAATCAAAGTCTGTAATTCAAAAGTCCCAAATCTATTTCATCTAGCAAAGATGCTTTCCATAAAGTAGCTTTTAAAAAAAGACATCAATGAAGTTTAAAAAGAAGCTGCTGCTCTCATCTCAAGACCAAGTGATGATTGGTAGAGTTCATCTCAAAAAATGATTGCAATAATGGCAATTTTCAATTGAATCCTACTTGTCTTCTCCCACATGTACCCATCTCAGACCCTTCCACAAAGTTCAAGAAACACTCCAGGGCTGAACTGATGGATCAAGACAAACTAATTTTCCTCTTGCAGAAACTGTCAGTGTCAGAAGTACAGTCCCACCAAACACTGCAGAGACAGAGTGTGACAGATAAATATTCCACTGGGAGAGTCATCATGGCTTGCTCTTTCAGAGGACAATTATAAAAACTGAACTGTGAAGATACTTAACACTCCACCAAAAAGCAGACTGCCAGATGTTACCAACTGTCTGGGCACTCAAACAACACTTCTTTTCATAACAATGGGGAGAAAATAACCCCTTGTGATGTGCACAAAAGTAGGGAACTGAAAAATATAGAGTTTCCTGAAAAAAAACCCTTATGGTGGCAGAATAGGGTGGGATAAAACCAAGACAAACCTAACAGTGTAACATTTTAACAACGGCAGCTTTTGTGAATGGAGCACTGAGATGATTCAAGGAAGTATTCGAGTTTCAAAACACTTCAAGAGGAGCTGTGATCATATCTATCTCACCATTACAACATCTCCTGGCAGAGACACTGCACGTTTCAATACACCCGACAAAGACAATGCCTCTTTGGCTCTGAGACACACACTCAACGTGTCACTCAGCTTTCACCCAAGTGACATTTCAGTAGCACCTGCCCCCAGTGAAAACAGCTATTTATAGCAAGGTGGGTGTTGAGAAGGGTGATTTCTCCCATCACTTGAGGCCTGGGTGTAAATCACAGACTGCATGTTGTCATTTCTGATTAAAAGCTCTTCCTGGTCTCTAATGAAGATTTGCCACTTTGCTAAATCACACTGGAGCTGAACGTGGCAGGTGCCTGGTTTTCTTGAAAGCAGGAGATAAACTCAAAGGCACTGTTTAGATGTGACTAAGCTCAAGCAGCTGCACTAGGTATGCACACAGCACATACTAACCTTGCAATGTTCCTCCCAGAGCCTCATTTCCATGAGAACAGAAGAAACATCCTTTGTTTTATTCTTCTTCAGAACACAGACAATCCTGCTTCATTTTATACACCCTAAAGCAATTTGAGGGCGAGGAGGGGAAGGGGAAATGTTATTTTAGCTCAATTCACCAGCAGGAAAACCTAAAATCTCAGCTAAACATCACTCCTCAATTCAGATGCAACACTCCCAGGCTAGAAGGTCATAATTAACCAGTTAAGTATTTTTCTGGGGATCTTTTTCTGATGAAACTGGAAAATTGAGAGAGCAAATGGATGCCCTGCCAGCCATCCAGAGCAGGGTAGGGACCTCTCTCAAGAGCAATGAACATGCCATTGCCCTGAATAACTTAATTCTCAGAGAACAATGAAACTAGCAAAGATAAAAAATGTGAAGAGAAAGGGTCTTTGTGTCCCTCCAGATGTGGAGAGAAAACTAAACCTAATCAAAGGGAAGAATGCTTCAGGAGCTTGGAAGCAGACAAATGGTATCAAAATCAAAGAAAGTTATGAAAAAACAACCCGCTACAACAACAAACTTTTGTGTACAGCAGCAGCACCTGATCCTCCTACAGCACAGCAGGACCAGCTGAGCCAAGAGCCCAGCTAGCAAATATTAAAGAACCCTTTTGAAGTGAGCTTGGAGACCTTGCCCAGGAATGGTTCTCCAGGTCCTCACTGTGAAACGAGGCTTGCCAGCTGTTGCAGACTCTGGGTGATGGTACAGTATTCAGAGAACTGATGATGTATTGTTCTAAGTCACCATCCTACCTCTCACATGCTACTAATTCTATGTATTACCTCACTTATTTCTGCTTAGTGTGAGTTTATTGCTTCAGAGAAAAATTACATAGCTTATAGTTGAATTATTGGAACCAACTTAATTATTTAATGGTGTTTTTGATTAGGTGCTTTGTCCTGCCATTATCCCTAGCTACAATTTGCAATTTGGTGTGTTTTCTACCATGCTCAGTTAAATACACAGGTCAGACAATGATGTTCTGAATATAAATTTGTCTCTAATCCTTGATCTTTTGTTTTAAGGCTTTATTCAAGCATTGCCAGCACTGCAGATCAGAGGCAGGCAATCTGAACTGTGCTAAAGCTGGGCTAAGTTAGCAGCACTAATGAGAACAACTGGCAATTCATAAAGATTCCTTAGGCTGCTTTCCAAAACAAGTATTATGGACTCCTCAGCTCCTGGGGTGTTCAGTTTGCTGCCACTATCACAAATTCTTCCAGCACCAAGAAGAAGCAGAAAGGAGACACACAGCAGAGTTCTAAGACTGCTCATAAATGCTTTTACAGAATGGCTTGCTAGCCCAAACAGTACCAAGCAGCCACAAAGATCCCAGTTCTGGAAAAGTACTCCCCACCCTGAGTTTGCTGCCCTCAGCAGAACCAGAGCACAACACTCACACAGAGACACAGGAACAGGAGCACAGAGATGGGGAATCTGCCCTACAAACATCACCTTCAAAGCTGATTTTTTAGTCCCTTCTTTTCTCATCACAGCTCTCCTGACAGCAAGCACTTATCACTGCCAGATTAGAAGAGATTATCACAAGAGAAAGTT
Source organism: Passer domesticus (assembly GCF_036417665.1). NCBI lineage: Eukaryota > Metazoa > Chordata > Aves > Passeriformes > Passeridae > Passer > Passer domesticus. The sequence goes on from NC_087493.1 coordinate 8,647,905, forward strand.
AAGGTTCTTGTCAGACATCAGGACAGGGAAGTGCACTCAATGGCTGCTGTCAGAGGTAGGGTGTGTGATGAGACCTCTCTACCCAGCTGACCATGGCCAAAGACAAACATTGCTTGTTAAATCCAACAGGTTTCCAGCATTACCAGTTTCCAATCTGGCACAACCACTAAAAGAGAAAAAAACCCCCACTTTTGCAGCTCCACTTTGGGAGCTCTCCGATAAGAGCATTTCCTCCAGAGCTGCCCTGCATGGCTGTACATATGCTAATCAGAGACTGCTGGAGCTCAAAAGAAAGCAACTTTGTGGGGCACTAACAAAAGAAACCAAAGCATCCCTTTGATGGAGACAGGAGGTGTGAATACTCTGCTGTGTTTGCACCCAGTACCAATGAAGCAGCAGAGTACACGAATTAGTGCAACACAAACACTCTGCATTCACTACACTAAGATAAGAGGAAATTCGAATCACAATTGTTTTAACCATTGTACACAAGTAGATAGATTTCAAATGGTGACCAATACCTATGGATGGCAACTTGGTACTAAATTAAGTTACTGAGAACAGAAAAAAGAACACAGCACAATTAAGAGGAAGCCAGGAATTCAGCCTGGATTTCTTCCAAAGTTCACAGTGTCAACACTGAAAAAAACCAGAAAGACTCTTCTAACTAAAGAGTTTACACATTCATTGAAGTGACCAGAGCAATCACCATCTTGGTGGTATTTATTTTCCATAAATTAAATTTTCTCTAGGCTCCACAACAGAACAAGAAACATGACAGCAGAACACATAATATTTCTGTGAAATGCAAAGAGTGCCTGGTGTGGGAACTGTTTTCATCTAACACTTGGGCTCAGGAAAGAAAGATTAACAGCATTCAACAAGGCACTTGAGGCTGATCAGGGCAGCCAGAGTGAACTCTGGTGAAGAAAGCACGGTGTGAACTGGAGTAAGTGTGGACAAGGGGTGCAGGAATAGTGGGGAAAGAGCCTCTCTGGGAAGGAAGTTAGTGATGTACAGTCTGAGTGTGAAAAGGGAGAAAATAATTGTGCTTCAGCACATAATAGCACATTTCTAAAGACAGGCAGCTATTTAGGAGTTACATTTGCTTTTTACTAGAGGAGATGGGTGTAAGCTGTTTGGATGTTTATACTAGAAATTACAGCTTTTCTCATCCAGACTGACACAGGTTCCTAATTCAAGGAATCAAAGCAAAGAGTTAACTCTTTAATAGAACTTCTGTGAGAGACAGAGCAGGCTGCTCCTGCAGGGATGCCCTCAGCAGCACCAGCCCAGGGTGCTCACAGGGAGTTCCTGGCCAGCACACATTTTGTTACAATAAGGTCACCCCACACTTTGCTTTATCATTACAAGGCAGATTTCATTTGTGAACCAAATGACATTTTTCTCCATCGTGTGCCAGCACAAGCCCCATCACCACACAAAACAAAACAGAGGAAGTTTCTGGCCCCAGAGTCAAAAGCACCAAAAAGCCGAATCAGCTGTGCAAGTCAGATGTTGTGGGTGAAAAAGCAGTTACTGAGTCAATGACACAGTCTGGATCTGCTTGTCCAGTTTTAACACAAAGTGAGATCTCACAACACTGACATGGAAGTGATAAAATATCAGTTAATGAATTAAGAAAGCCATTGTGAAGTTTCTTCCTAAACTAAGCAGCCAGGAATGCTGGTGCTTCCTGTACAGTGTCACCTTCCCTGCTGTGGCATTCCACAGGGTGCTCTCTTCTTTCTTGTATTCCAGGAATGTACAGAGATGCACAGTCGAGGAAGTTCTGTGATTATGTGCTACTACAACGAGGAAGAGCTTCCCAAGCTCTCTAGAATACACTTGAATGCTGGGCAGACTAGCCCCTAACAGGAAGCAAATGAATCATCCACATCTGCAGACTTTAAGACACAAAATACACAAAAGCAAGTTTTAAACAAAGGATGGAGATTCCTCCCTCTTCCCTGCTCCCACTTTCTGCTTTAAACTGAACCCACGGACAGTTCACTAAGACAAGGCTGTACCACAGCATGGGAAATCAGAAAGATTTCAGCAACATGCAGCACAAGGACAGAGAAAAGACCTCTGACAGAAGTTAGATGTGCTAAGGACAAAACAAATCTGAAGAGGAGTTCATGATGTATCCTTTCCAGCCAGTTATCCAACTGTGTAGTAACTCTAAATTTAGAAAATGTGGCTATTTTGTCTCAAGACTAATGTTGTTTCAAGGAACTTGGACTCAGAGGCTCAACAGAAGCATAAATATTACTTGCAATAGTTATGAGATTTATTCACTTGGAATTGATACTTAACTCGCCTTCCAAGAGGGAAAAAGCCCTAACTTTCATCTTCAAAAGCAGACAGAAGGGCAAAGCCAAAGGACAAGTAGGGCCTTGCTGGAAATGCCATCAATTCTCGACAAAAACATTAAGCAGTGCTCCATGCACACTCACTCCAATACTGAAAAGCAAAGATGAGAGGGCAGAGAGCAGAGGCAGCACTGGACACTTGGGATGGGCAGCAGCCCCTCACACTGCTGGCACCCCCAACCCCTGTCCAGCAGCAGGTAAAGCAGAACAGCCATTGCCAGGAGGGTAAATGAAAATAAAAAGGTTCCTTGGTGATCAGTACTAAAGCTCCAACTGTTTCTGTACAGCTGCTGCCAACAATTTCACTGAGGACTGAGATCTAGGACCAGTTCTCTAACAACAGGTCTGAAACACCCACTTGATTCTAGAAACACCACTATGAACTAACTTAAGAGTTAATCTCAGCTGTTCTTCACTGACTACATTTTTCACCCAGCCTTGCAAAACCCTCAACTCACTAGATTTACACCTAACTTTTAAAACACTAGGTAACTCAGTTTAGCTCCTCACATAAGTGAAACCAAATCAAACTTGAGTTACTCAATACCAAATGGTGAGTTCCCAAGCATCCAATGTCACACATACACCAAATAACCAATGTATTGTGGCTCTGCCTGAGAGCAATTTTCCCAGACAAATCTCTAGCTGTAACTGCACTGAGGAATGTCAAAAAGTTTTTCCACTGAGCAGCCAGGTCATGCTCTTGAGTCCTGGAAATGGTCAAACAGAGAAAGCACAGAGCACACACTAAGAAAACACCACCTGGCAGCACTAATGCTGGCTGCCTTATCCAGAGTCACCTGAGGGGAGAGTTTTTGTCACCTTTCCAACACCCACTGCCACATCAGAGCCCAGGAAATGCTTTGAAGATGAAAAGTGCTACTTATTTGCTAAGTATCCTTTATCAGCAGAAAAGCAGCACTGTTTCTTACACCCAAATGATTCATACGCAAAATTCTTTTATTCTCAAAGAAGTTCTATCCTTTCAAAAGTAGGTAAAAAATAAATCAGTCATGATGGAACTAATTCCAGCTCACCATATTAGTGTATTTTACTGAGCAGAAGATTCATCATCCACTGACAAATGACAACTGTATCCAGTCACTTCTTCCACAGGAATAAGGTACCACAACTCCCAGCTCCAGGCTAAGAAAAACAGTTAAAAGCCTTAAGCTGCTCATCTTTTCAGCTGGTGATTAAATAGCCCTCTTCACTTGTCTGTCTCCAAAGCCCTCCCTCACAAGCAGAAAAGCTAAAAGTTTTACAGGCAGCAGTAAGAGCAAACCACTGAGACAGTGTCTGATGTGTGCTGAATACAGAACCACACGGTACCACTGCTGCAGTTTTATTGTACAAAACCAATCCTGCTTAATGGACCAAGGGTATGGCTGTGCAGTTTCTCTTCAACTCAAGAGGCTGTAACCAGAAGCTGTGAAGTGATACCACTGCAAATGCAAGCTGAGCATGGTTTCCTCATTCCTAATGTACTCCTGTGAATTTAATTTTTCCTGGCCTGGAAAAATTTCCTTCCTTCCTACAGTAAGACACCAATGCTGCTGTCCTCTCCTGGCCTGCTCTGCTGCCTGCCAGTCCTTGGTCTCACCTCCTGCCAACTGCCTCCACACTGCCCATTCTTTCACACAGAGAGCAGCACCAGCTGTTGAGGAAAGAAATAGAAGTCATGATTTTAAAGACAATGGCAAAAGCATGGGAAAAAAACCAGCTTTGCAATCTCAAAGAAGCCTACCTACCTAGAGCATCCAACATACATCATCAGGGAGATGGTTGTTCAAACCCTTTGAAAAACCAGACAGATTATTTATGGTGTAGCTTGATGTGTCCCACTTTCAAGATCTCAGCATATGTGCACAAAAAGCATCTTGGCTTCCACCTTATATATCCAAGCAACCTCATACACCATGCCAGCAGCTAACACAGCAAGCAAATCCAAAAACCCACCAAAACTACAGAGGCTCATCGAGATACTGATCTAAGACATCACTTCCACACATTAACTATTCATTTGTTAAATTTTAGACCAGCAGGTCAGCAGGTCCACACTTTTATCTCAGCATAGGAGCATCAATGCTATTTAGCTAAAGTCTTCCCAGTAACCTGAACTGAACTGCAGCTCCCTGCAGTCAGAGTTTCCCTGGTACAACCTGCACCTGACTGATGGAGAAGGCTGAAGAAAGCATTCAAGTGATGCCATTTCTTTAAAAAGCAATCCAAAACATGTACAGAGGTACAGATTTCTTAGCCTTCAAATCTGCCCACTCTCAACACATGGTTTTGGCCTTGATCTACAGGTCATTCTGTGAGGAAGAAATTCCATCTGCAGGTATTCATTGGATCGGTCTCTCCATTAAGTTGCTCTAAACCCTAATACAATTAAGGGCAGAAAACAAAGATAACATCACCTGTCCTTCCCCTTACCTCTCCTGCACATGCACATGTCCAGCATAGTTATCAAATCCACATCCATATTTGTTTCCATCTACAGCACATGCGAAGATTTGAGCCCAGTAAATGTTCACAATTTCCTCTTGTGTCTTTTCCAAAGCCTGGTCCAAGTGCTCCCAAACATGGAGAAAGCACAGCAGAAACATGACTGGATCACTCTCTTTTGGCCAGATGTGCAGTCAAACACATGGGAGGTAACAATAACCCTGAAATGCACAGGAAGAGATGCTTTCTATCCAGAAATGCATCCAAGTCTGAAGTCTCCAACTGCACCAAGCTGGGCTGTGTGTATTCTGTACCACCACAGGCACAGCAGCTTCTGAAATTCAGTCAGCACAGACCAGAAATGGCATTAAAGCTAAAGACACCTGTCAACTTGAAACTCAGGCACATCTGAAAATGCTGCAGCTATTACAGTAATCGGCAAGCCCTAGCATCTTTACTGTCAAAACCACATGCTGTTCATAGTCTTTGATGTTTTAAATCACCCCTAACAATCATTACCCCTCAAAGTTTCCTGCTCCTTTCACAGAAACATTTAACACTCAGAAAGAAAAAGCCCTATCTGAGTCCCAGGACACTGTCATTAAGAGAAACTCACTTTTGCTTAACTTCACAAATTCAAGTTAGCAGAATATTTTTGATTCAGACATAAACATGCACATGTCTATTTAGTAGCCTAAAAGCAAATGGAAGAAAGCCCAAACATTACCATGGAGCCTCCCTTCATGGATTTTTTTTTTTCCCCTAGGAGTTAGCATTCTCATACCTTGCCACAGGTCTAAAGGTCTCAGGAATGGGACACACCAGCTACACAAGGTAGAGCCTGAGTTACAGGTCAAGTACTCTGGAGAACTATGTAAAATGCAGAAGCTGAGCCATCACCTCACATCTCAGTTCCAGGAAAGTCAGGACTGCCAACCTCAAAAGGAAGCACAAGGATTTCAGCTCAAATGATCAGCTCCTGTACTCAGGATGACCTAAACACAGGTCCCTTTGGGCAAAGACCCTGCACATGGTGGGAGGTAACAGCAGAATGGAAAAAATGAGGCAGGGTTTTCCTAAGTAGCATTTAAGGAAGGTGTCATCACCTTCTGAGCCTTTGAAATCCCCCAAGCAATTAAACAGTCAAAGGAGAAGAGGCCTTTAGCTTCCCAAACACCAATTATTTCCCACACCAACACAGATGTTGAACATTAAAAATAATGCCTTTCCTCTGAAGAGAGCAGAGGAGCTGAGGACAGCTGCCATAGGCAAGCACAACCTTGTCCCAAAAAGCATTTCTCAAAGCTGCTGCTATTTAACTTCAATAAAGAATCTTCAGCCAAAAAAGAAACTTTATAAAATTGCCTGAAGTCCCTTTTCTTGCCAAAGTCTGCACTGGAGCTGCATCGCATCAGCAAATAAATTTGTATGAGAAAGCTGCAGCAAAATGTCTCACCCACACAGGTATTTCAGAGCCTGTCACGGGCATCGATTGATTCCTTCTAAAGCTTTTAGTGCACATTAGTTTGTTTACTAGTCCTAAAAGCATTACTAATTTAGTTTGGGGTTTTTTTAAGCTACAGCAGCACACTGAAAGGGAGCACACCTTAGAAGAGAGCAAATCACAAACACTGCTTCTAGAGGACAGGCTTCGTTCATTTTAAAAATAACACTCCTGTCCACATTTGGAATAATTATAATAAATGGCTCAGCCCAGATGGCCACTTTCAACTCCTGAATTACCAATTCACTCTGCACACAGTACACAAAGCAGTAACAGTGTACAATATTTAGTACTCTTGAGACTTCCACTCTGTGAATTGTGCCGGATTCCACTTTTGCAGTAAAATATTAATGATGATCCCCAAGTCTATATCACAAGAGCCAAACAAATCAAAGCAAAATGGGGAATTGACCCAAGGGTACCTAACCCTGCAATGGATACCCACAGGATGGAAAGGTCACACATTAATTGGTTCTATATTATGCAGAACTGCAAAAATTCCAGTAAGCCTTTTCTCTTCTGTCTCTAACAGCTACAAACATCAGGTGGTTTCAAAGAACCCCCCTGGGAGACTAACTGAAAATGTCAGATGCAAGAAGAGGGTTAGATACAGCTTCCTCACGCAGTAAAACCCACTGTTAATAGTTTATGGGCATGGGATTTGTGTGCTGCAGCGGAACCAGAGTTTCATTCTGTGGCCAGCATTTCCTCACAGCCCCAAAAATGATCCTGCTATCCCTCTTCACTTGCCCAGCGTTCCCACACTGCACTTCCAGACAGCCAACACCTCGCCAGGATGGAAGATGGGAGATTTTTAAGGCTGTTTTCGTGCCTCAGTTCTAAATAAGTTGCAGAGTCACTAGCCAGGATTAACATCTGAAGGGCATGTGCTGGTGGGCTGGGATCCCAGATGTGAATGGACAGAGGGAAACACAGACCTTGAGGATCTTCAGAAATTCCTCCTGTAACCTCGTATTAGATCCATGACCCAATATCTGAGGTCAGGAAATTACAGGAGCAAAGGGGGGAAAGGAACAGAAGGTCTGTGTGGGATGAAGCAGAGCTGAATTCATGGAGAGCCTTTTGGAGATAACATCAGATAATTTCCAGATAATGAGTTTATCAGCCACCAGCTTATGTCTGAGGAGTCCTGATAGTTTGAATCTGTTTCCAAAGCAAAGTTGAATGAGGTAAGAGAGTCATCCAAACTAAAATATATTCTGGACCTTATAAAAAAGGCTGCAAAAAACTTTTTTAAAATTGCATCCAGACTCTTAGAGCAAACCTGGAGTCCTGCAATGGTCCCTACACACCACCCAGCACTGCCAGGGCATCACAGCATCACACCAAGCCCTCACTCCCAGAGGCAGGCACAGGGAACCCGGGAGGCCTGGCTGGCTGAAGGCCTTCAGATAAGGTGCTGAAACACAACACCTGCACTTTCCATTTCCCCCAGCTGCACAAGAGGCCTTTCTGCCTTGCCCAGGCTTTATGAAAATGAAAGGTCACAGAGAGCTCTGAGGCTTTTGGGGGAGAGGCAGGACGAAGGGCAGCAGCATTTTAAAGTCCCCAGAGCCTGACTAATACCTAGGATGTTCAAGCACTCCCATAAAGTTCCCAAAGGCAGCTCAAGTGTGCAGTAGGAATGCTGAACTACAGCAGAGAAATCCTGAAATTAAAATTCAGCTGGGCCTCAAGTACTCCTGATAATTTATTAAAAAAAGCATCAGGTGTTCACAGCAGTTAATAGTACTTCCAAAACTGCCTTCCAAATTACCTCCAGTGATATGGCTTTAGCCAGCCAGAGGAACTGCTCTGCAGATTTGCTGGGTCAGACAAGACATGGATGACAAATATATTTGGAAAGGGAAATGTTATCCTTCCAGGTCTGCTAGGTTTTACAATAGTCAATATTTCCCAGTGTCTTAAATGGGTGATATGGCCATGGAAAGCAGGAAAGGAGCACTTGAAGCCACAGAGAAAGAAATCCTGGCTCTTTTTATTCTCATCATTGTTGTGCTGCTAATGACTATCAACAGGGGAACCAAAGGCAGGAATGTGCTCACATGCACAATTCTTGGAGGAGCTGGTGGGGCTTTGCACCAACTGCTCAGCTCTATCTCAAGAGACAGTTTCCATTATTGATTAATATCAGTAGTTGTGTGCCTGGGTTTAAGTGGCATTCTGCCACTTAAAAAAGCTTCTGCTATTTGAAAGAGCAACAGCAAGTGTTGAACTTCCAGAAGCAACAGCAAAAATTACTGCACAACCTACATCAAAAAAACCCCAAACTGTCCAAGAAAAGACAGGAAAGCTTGAGGATTATTAATTGGGTACAGAAAGCTGTTTTTGACCTTTGCACTGGAAGCCAAAGGTGCTGTTTCATTGGACTCAAAATTTCTAACAACTTTATTTCTCCCTTGTTTACAACACTCACTCTATCCAATACACACAGCAGGATTCCCAGATCCTGAAGCACCTGACAAGCAGGAGGCAGACAGGCTGCCAGCCTTTTGTGTGGAATCAGGATCTGATACACTAAACAGACACACAAAAGCCCTGGCCCCAAGAGCACCCTCACCCTCTGCCCATTTCAGACTTAAGGGAAATAAAAGAGTGCAACAAGCATCCTCTGGAGTCCAGGGCTGAGCTGTCACCTGGACAGGATAATGTTTTAAAGGCTTCAAACAAGACCCTCACAGCCAAAAGATGTACCTGTAGGCAACAGCACCAAAAACAAACTTCAGACCCAGGATAACCATATAATGCCTATGGTTTGCACCAGCACAGACAAGGACAAGCTTGTCAGGCTTACCTGGCTGGTTCTCACACATCACTGGAACCCAAAAGAGGCTGGGTCAGCAAACAGCTAAAAAACCCAATTATAACCACAAAACCATGATCAGTCCCACTGCATGTTTCCAGTGGTGTCAGGTTTGTTTTCAGCAAACCCAAACTGCAGTGCAGACTGTACACAATGCCTCTCAATTTGGTTAGTGGGCAGCTTTCCAGAAAAAAAAAAAATCAATACAAGTACACCTAAATTTCTCTGGCACTCAGGAAACTTCTCCCCAGGGTCCATTACCCGAGTGGTAAAGGCACCTACAGCAGAGCAGCAGCACTAAAAGGGAAAACAGACAGACTGTTTATTTACATAAGTGTCTTTGATTTCTGAGCCTCCTCAGTCCAGCTTTTCCTAACACTGCAATGGGTGCAGTTACCAAGTGACTGAAGTCAGAGCTAATACTTCTGGATTTAGGAACCCAACAGCACCAACTAAATCCGTGTTTACTCACCCAAATGGAGGTGGCTTTGTTTAGATGCTGAAAACCAATCACAACTTGGGACAAATTTTTGCTGCAATAACACATGAAGATTTTAGTGGAAGGCTGCAGTGACTGAAGCTTTTCTAGAGAAAAGAGGTGGTTTGGTTTTTTTTAAGGTAGAAATCCATCATGTGGCAGTATCTTCTCAGAATACCTGTTTTCGTTTTCCTTATCTCCAAGCAGTCACGTGTCTAATGACACTACCACCTAAATTTAGCTCATTCTGTAGCACTGGCAATCCTAGCGATGCCTTTAAGACTGCAACACACCTTTCTTCCTCTCAGTCTCCCCTGTCTCCTGCAGCGTGTGGGGCCGTTTCTGGAACAGCAAAGCAGACGGTTCTCCAGGAGCCTCCTGCCTCCCAGTGCCCAGAGGAGCAGGGGGAGCCTGCAGGGACAGAGCAGCCACCCGTGCTGCTCAGTGCAACGCCCATCCCTGGCAGCCCCTTTGTGCTCCATTACAGTGCCCCCCTCGCCCGCTTTTGTCTCCGAGCTGCCAGTCAGCCTGGGCTAAAACCCCAGGCCACACCAACTTTGGGAAGTGGGAATATTCCAAGGCAGACCTACACCTTACAGCTCGTCAGATGTAATTAAGATACCACAGATTTACGTGCAGCTCATTAGCAAGGGGTAAATGCTCACGTAAACAAGGGCAGATCCAAACCGTGCTTGCTTCCTTCCTGCTGGAATCTTTATCCAGGGGTGGTTTCCCTGCTCGACTGCTGACTCCCCTGGAACAGGCGGTGACGACACCGTTCGATAAAGGCTGAGACACCGGCCTACAACTCCAGCAAGTAAGAGCTGTCTGGAAGTTCGCTTAAATCACCTTCACAGGCCCGCAAGCCCCACGGCCCCAGCAGAGCAGCCGTGCCCTGCCAGCAGCGCAGGGCAGCGGCAGCATCCACGCTGGGCTGCCCGGGGGAGCGCGACGAAGGGAAGGGAGCGGGATTTCACACTCTGCAGAACGCCGTCCCCCCCTTCCCCGCGCCGGGGGAAACCGGGCAGCAACCTCCGCCTCGGGAGCCTCCAACGCACCGACCCCGCAGGCCGGGCAGGGCCTGCCCGGGAGGCCTCCAAGGCGGCGCCGCTGCCCTGCAACCGGCGCCGGCCCCGCGGGGAGGGCCCCGGGCCCGCGCAGGCCGCCCCCCGCCCGCTTACCTTGGTCTCCTTGACGTGCTGCTTGATGCCCTCCGGGTACCACTGCACCCGCACGTAGCCCCGCCGCAGCGGGCTGGCGCGGCCCTCGTCCCCGCCGCCGCCCCCGGGGCCGCCCGACTCGGAGCCGCCCGAGCTGGCGGCGCCGCCGGCCCCGGCCCCGCGCCCGCCCTCCTCTGAGTCCTCCTCCGAGTCCTCGCCGTGGATGAGGCGCACCAGGCCGAAGCGCACGGAGCCGCGGTAGCGGCCCGACACCAGGTCGTGGGAGAAGAGGAGGCGCTGGGAGCCGCCCGGCGGGGCGGAGAGGGGCAGCGCGGCGGGGGGAGCCGGGGGTGCCGGGGCCGGCGCTGCCGGGGCCCCCTCCTCGGGCTGGTCCGCCATGGCGCCGGTGAGCGGGAGCGCGCGGCCGGCAGCAGGGGGAGGGCAGGGGAGGGGCGGCAAGTAACGGCCCGGGGGCGGGGCCAGGGAGGACACGCCCACGGCGGCACGGGACACGCCCACAGGGGAGGGGCGGACGGGACCGGGGCGGGGACGGGACCGGGACCGAGACCGAGACCGAGACCGGGACCGAGACCGGGACCGGGGCGGGACCGAGACCCGGACCCGGACCCGGACCCGGACCCGGACCCGGACCCTGACCGGGACCGGGACCGGGACCGGGACCGGGACCGGGAGGGCTGCGCTGCGTTACCGGGCCCGGGGCGGGGGGGGCTGCATCGCCCGCTGATCCCCGGGAACGGGGGATTGCATCATCTCCCCCAGGGATTGGGGGCTGTGCTGCGCCACTGGCCCCAGGGATGGAGGGGGCTGCATCCTCCTCTGAGCCCCAGGGGTGTGGCGATGCTCTGCATCATCCCCGGGGATGGGGGGCACTGCATCAGCATCCTCAGGGATGTGGGGGGCTGCACTGCATCGTTCTCTGACCCCCGGGCATGGGGGACTCTGCTGCATCATCCCACGAACCCCAGGGATTGAGGGGGGAGGCTGCATTGCATTGTCCCCAGGGATGGGGGGGACACTGCTCTGCATCACCCCCTGGTCCCTGGAGATGGGGGACACTGCAGTGCACTGTCCCTGGTCCCCAGGGATGGGGGGCTGCTCTGCATTGTCCCTGAGCCCCAGGGATGGGGGACACTGCTCTGCATTGTCCCTGGTCCCCAGGGAAGGGGGACACTGCTCTGCATCACCCCCAGCTCTCAGCCCCTGCCCTGCAGCCCCTCCTGCTCCCCAGTGTTGGGGGCTGTGCAGTTTGCAGCCCCCTCTGCCTGGGCACAGCTGGGGTCCGTCCTGGCACCGGGCACTGCTCTCCAGCCGACATCAGAGCCTGGCCTTGCTTTTCATGGCTCCTAGAAGCCCTCATTAGGGTGTGCAAATGAGCAGAATATTTGGCTTCATTGACTCTGAGGATTTTTCCCCTCTGTCTGCAGAGATTTTGTAAACAGAAAAGTTTTTTTTGAGCAGGCCCTGCTGCTCTGGCAGGCAAAGGACTAAAGGAATCCAAAATAGCCTTCACTGCCTATCTTTTACCACAACACACCCTGCCTCTTTTCTCCCTAGACCTTCCTGCCTGTGCAGCCCTGGCTTGAATATCAAGAAAATGCCTGAAATCCTCAGCCTAATTTGTTCTCTTGCCAAAAAGACCCCAGGAGCAGCAGAGCAGTTTTCCCTCCTGTCCTCTCCCTCCCAGACTGCTCTGCCTCGGCTGGATCAACCAACTGGCCTTCAGTCCACCTTCAAAGGTTTCTCCTTCCAGGAAAATCAACCAGGATAAAGTTCTGCCTGTGCTCACCTCCTCAATTCTGGAGCCCTCTCCTCAAGACTGGGATCTTCCAATCTTCCAAACGGCCCTAAAGCCCTGGGAAGCAGCTGAGAAGAGGCTGGGGCAGGCAGTGTGGGGGTGATGGGGGCACTGGGAGCTCTGCCCAGCTCCTCCCTCCCCTGGGTGTGGGTGGCAGGGCAGCAGGATGCTCCAAGGGATGGAGAGGTACAAACTACCCCTGCCCTGCCTCCAAATCAGGGAGCTGCAGGCAGTGAAACCCTCCAGCCCCTGTCTGCCAGCCTCCACCCCAGCATTTAATCACTCCCCAGAGCACCCCGTTAATCAGAAAGTGATCAGTCAATGTGTTAATCAGTTAATGTGATTCCTTGCTGGAGCATTTTTGGCTTCAGCTCCAGGGATAAGAAACAGAATAGAGCTAAAAGGGACCATTGGGTGGCTAAAAGCAGCCTGCCCCACAGGGAAATGCAGTTAAATATCCAGTCAGTGCCACTGGGGGTTTGCAGCTGTTTCCAGGGGTGTGCTCCTGGGAATGCAGACCTGCATCCACATGTCCTGACCTCTGTGGACAAGCTGTAGGGTTGATAGGCAGCATTCAGAATTCTAGAGCACGAGGATTTCACCCTCTGACCATCACTGTGCTGGAGGGGGGAGTAGGACACATCTCCCCAGGGCGTTCATCCAGCCCACTGGAGCTGTGACAAGGTACCAGCCCCTCTCCCTCTGTAGCCAGGGAGAATTGTGCCCTTGGGAAAGGCAGAAGGTGCCCTTTGGCTTCATTTAATCTGATGCCATGCCTTCTGGAGGTTTCAAAGCAGAGCTTTACCCAGCACAGTGATGCTCCTCACCGTCTCCTTAATGTGCATTACAACAGCCACTAATAAAATATAGATACAGTAATGGGCACAATCATGTGTGGAGATGGAAACCGTCCCTCTTCAGGGCTATTATGTGCTGAAGAGCAGTGGTGGGGGCTCAGGTAGCCACAAATAGCCACGAAAACAATCACATTATACCCCTGGCCAGGCTCACGGCAGGGGCTCTGTAATGGGGACAGGTCAGGGCTGTTTGCTCGTTAGCAGCAGCCGAGCTGGGTGTGTTTGTGCACTCTGATCCCTGCTGGAGCTCTGACATGCTTCCATCAGGAAGTGGCACTGAAGGAGGACTGATTGCTTTTTTTAGGACACAACAGCCCAGGGCCTTGGCTGTCACAATATTGACAGCCTGCAGATTTTGCAGTGCCTGGGTGTCAAAAGGAGCCTCTCCTATTTAACATCACTACTCAGATGTCCACTGAGGCATCTCTGCAAGTCCACACCACCCCGCAAAACACGCAGCACTTGTGCAAAGTCACACCTGCCAAGCAGCCTCCCTGCCCAGCTTAGGGACAGTTCTTGCTGTTTTGGGAAGGGATGGCCTTTACTCTGCAGGGGAACATCCTCCCTGCAACCAGGCTGTCCCAGTGATCTAACCACCTTATGGCACTGAGGTTAGATCACCAGCGTCCCCCCGCTGAGCTCTGCTGCCCAGAGGGTGCCAGAATGCCCAGAGGGTGCCAGAATGCCCAGAGGGTGCCAGAATGCCCAGAGGGTGCCAAGATGCCCAGAGGGTGCCAAGATGCCCAGCAGGTGCTGGGATACCCAGGACACTCCTTATCTCCCTGCAGAGATACCGCTGAAAAGCAAGCCCTGTCCTTCCTCCTTGGCTCTCTCCCAGGGCCTCTTTGCTCAGGGTTTAAGGGGCAGGTGCTGGGGTGCCCACAGGGTACAGGGAGGCGTGGCAGGTGCCAAGGATGCCAGCAGAGTACCAGGAGGCATGGCAGGTGCCAAGGATGCCAGCAGGGTGCCAGGATGTCTGCTGGGTGTTGGGGATGTCTGCCGGGCCCTGCGATGCCCACAGGGAGTGGAGTGGGTGCCGGGGTGTCCCCCGGGGATCCCCGGAGGGTGCCCGCGGCCGGGGGTGCCCGCGGTGCCCGCTCGGTGCCGGTGCGGCGGGGCTCTGGTGCCACCTCGTGGGCTGCCGCCTCCCGGTGGCTCGGGGGCAGCGGTGGCAGCGGCTCCCCAGGGGCAGCAGCTCCTCTGAGCTGATATAATTCCATATCAGACGCAGGTGAGGCTCCACCAGCTCTGCAGCCCCTCCTCGGCCAGTCCTCCCGGTGTTTCCCTCTTTTGCTGCTCCGCAGAGGCAGAGTCCTCCTCCTTTTCCTGCTGGGAAGAGCTGGTGCCTCCAGGAAAATCTTTCAGAGCAGCTCGTGTCACAGGGAATGCTCCAGACCCTCCCACAGGGAGAGCTGGGCGTTTATCTTCACCATCACGCAGACAAACAGCTCAGCAGGAGTCCCCGTGTCCCCACTAACATCAGGGAACAGGAATGTGATGCAGCACGTGGCAATCCCTGTCTCTGTGATCCCAGAGAGCCTCTGGAGGCTGGGTGGGCAGGGAAGGAGATGGTCTGTGAAATCCCTTCCACCTCAAGCCATGCTGTGATCCTGCAGGAATTCTGGCTGTGCTGCCCTGACCAAACGCTGCTGGCTCTCCTAAAAAACCTCAGAGCAGCATCACCTTGTACACGAACAACCCGACGTGAGCCTGATCCTCCTCCTCTCCCGCCTCTCACCCTTTCCACTGAGAACAAGACCTCAGAACTCCCCCAATGGCCTTGGTCCAGGCTCAGCCTTGCCCTCCAGGATTTTTCTTCCCCGTGGGTGGCATTTTGTCCCCAGCCATGTCCAGGGGTCACCCTGGCTGCCAGCAGCATGTGCCAGGGTTAGGGCTGGGGACAGGTCTGACAGATCCTGCAAGCAGCAGGATGCCCCAGCAATTGCCAGGGGGCTGGAATCTTCTTTTCCCAAAGCCACACTGGCTCTAAACTGCTTGGAGCTCTGGGGCTGCCACTGCTGAGCTCCTTCCCCCCTGCCCAGCCCTCTGCTCCCAGAGGAGCTCCTGCAGCCCCCCTGACCTTCCCCCAAGGACTGTGCCATGGGTGGTGTGACCTAGTTACAAACCCCAGCTCACGAGAGGAGAGGAGGTTAACCAGCAGCAGTGCTGTGCTCCAGGGAGGGGACTAAAGAGGTCCTGGCTGGGTCCTGGCACCCACCTCCTGCTTTTGGCTGAGGTTGCCATGGCTGAAACCATCTGCCAGACTTGTTTGCTCTCCTTCCTCAAAGGTAGAAGAGCAGCAAGATACACCAGGCCTGCAAAGGCACGTGCTTATCTACTGCAGGTCAAAGCCTCTAACCATTGCTGAGAACCCAAAAAAGCTGCGGAGTAACTTCCTTTCATCCCTTCATCCCTTCCCCAGCTCCCTGAGAGTGTCTGTGGGGAGAATCAGCCTCACCACTGATGGGCCAAGGGGAATATGCCAGAGGAAAGACACATACATGTATATTTGCATGTTATTCATATTATAAATATACATATATAAACACTTCAGAGCACAGAGCAGAACTAGCCCCTCCAGGGCCTGTTCAGAGCGTGGGGCTGGGGGCTGGCCACCCTCCACAGGAGCCCTCTATTGCTATTTTGAAAGAGCAGCAGCTGGCAGGCTCCTAAACCACCATGTCCTGCTCCAGAGGAAGGGCAGGAGGCACGCTGGCTTCTCAGGAGAATTAAAACCACTCCTGGCAGCTCGAGAGGGAGCACTGGGGGACAGAAGCAGCAGGTGGGCAACCTGGCAAGTGCTGAGAATAGCGAGCATGTCCAAAGAGCCACGTCCTGCTGGGAACTTACAGCAACAGCAAGCACCAGCACGAGTGATGGAAAAGGAGGTGAGGGAGGAGGAAATCAGAGCCCACTGCTGACCTTGCAGCAATGCCCAAGTGCAGAGCCCTGCTGTTAGGTCACTGGCAGGAAAAAAGCATCGCCCCCTTGGAAACGTGGGTCCAAGCCAGAGGAAGGTGCTGAACAGGGATGTAAACAGCACCCAGCTGGGAATTATGCAATTACGTGAGCCTGAGAGAGAAACCTCTCCAACGGCGTCACGCAGGGAAGGATCCCGATGCCGTCTGAATCCCGTGATGGCAGAGCCAGCCCCAAAGCCAGGGCTGCAGACACCACAAGCAGCTTAATCCCCTGAGCGCCGGGATGATGGGGCCGGAGAGGCAGCCGAGGAGCCCCTAGCTGCGTGTGCACGGCTCCATCCCCAAACCCTGGCAGAGGGGGGGCCGAGCCGTGATTCATCTGCCTCCCACATGTCGCCCCTCGCAGCAAATCCTAGCCGGAGATAATTGCTGCCTTCCTGAGTGGGTACTGCGACACAGGGACCAGCCCGCAGTGACAGCTCGGGGCTCTTTGAAGATGCTGAGAGAGCTGCTAAATATGCAAATCTAGGCACGCTGCTGTGGCTCTGATTTAATGGAGCTGTTGACCCTCTGCAGCTGTGTGGGAGCAAGAAGAGACAGACTGTGGAATGCGGCATCCCTGATTGACTATTCCAGCCACGGGCCAACCTCTGCTCTGCTGGGCTCTTTTAATGGCTGGGAGTTGCTCCAAAAAATGCCATTTCTGAAGAGCAAAAAGCTGCTGGGTCATATTTCTGTTTCGATTCAATGAAAAAGCTTAAAAGAGAGAGATAAGGGCGTAGCTCCAGGTCATTTTGCCCATGGCTGGAAGCTAAAGCAGGTCCAGAGCTGCCCTGGAAATGTCTCCAGTGGAGCAAAGCCAGCTCTGCCTCCTGCTCCAGGCTTCTTTCAGGGCTGCATCTGGTTCCCAATGATAATGATGATGCCAACATCGTGCTCCTGCCTGGGATAATCTCCCTTTTATTACACGTGTCCTGATGGGGAGAAACATTGCTGGTTCTGCCTGTCCAGTTTCTTATGCAACAGCTCCCAGGGACAGAGGGCTGCATGGGGGAGAGGTGCTTGGTTTTTGGAATAAGCTCCTTGGGCAAGAAACCTTAGATCTGACTCCCCATCCTACAAGGAGTTAGCTGAGAAACTCCCCCCTGCTCAAGCCCGAGCCATGATCATGGCTGGCACAACCAGAGGCCTCCCAAAAAAAAGCTCATCCACTCTGGGCAGGGCTCCTGGTGCTGTTGGAGAGGTCAGGATTAGAACAGGACAGTGCTCCCTTTTCCTGGTTGAGTCCCCTGCTCTCCCTGCCCAGCCCGCAGAGCAGAGCAATCAGCTAAATGCTTTATCCCTCTGCAGCCACTCACACCAGGGGAAGGAGAAAAAAAATAATAGAAAGGAGCCTGAAGTGATCCCTTTGCTGGCCTGACACCTTAAAGCCTCTCACCTCTCCCTGTCTTTCATCAGAGTCCTAAACTCCTTAGGATGTCATCACGTGCTCCATAAATAACAAATATATATAAGCAGGGGCTGTGGAGGATGCAGCAGACGGAGGAGAGGAGGCAAAAGCCCAGATCCTCCTCTGCTGCCAGCGCTGAGACGGCACCCCTGGAGGCAGGAGGGCAGGGAGCAGCTCAGCGTCACGGCTGGTAAGCACCCACATCCCAGGGGCACAGCACCCACACTCCTGCCCCATCCCAGGGGCACAGCACCCACACTCCTGTCACATCCCAGGGGCACAGCACCCACACTCCTGCCCCATCCCAGGGGCACAGCACCCACATCCCTGCCACATCCCAGGGCACAGAACCCACATCCCTGTCACATCCCAGGGGCACAGCACCCACATCCCTGTCACATCCCAGGGCACAGCACCCACACTCCTGCCCCATCCCAGGGGCACAGCACCCACATCCCTGCCACATCCCAGGGCACAGCACCCACACTCCTGCCCCATCCCAGGGCACAGAACCCACATCCCTGTCACATCCCAGGGCACAGAACCCACATCCCTGCCCCATCCCAGGGGCACTGGCAGCCTCGGGGACAGCTCCTGGTCCCCTGGCCACTGCAGCTTGCTCCCGTGTCCCAGGACAGGGGGGATTTCCCCGGAGGGGTGGGAGGTTGGTGTACAGAGCCTGGCTTGCTGAGAAGTGGTTTTGGCACAGGGAAGGGTGTGACTCTCATCCCAGCTCCTGTCTCACCCCTATATTTTCAACACGTGCTTCCAAAATCCTGCAGGGACTCTTCTCACTGAAACCCTCCCTGTTCTCTGAGCTCTTCCACACAGAGTATTTGACTTTAAGACTGGGTGAATAACTCTGTACTGTCAACTAATTAAAAAAATCCAGCTCCAAATCCAGGCAGACAATTCATAACTTAGTAAAAGATATTGCCAGGGGGGCTCTGTGCACCTGCCTGTTCATTTATCTGTGAGCATCTCTCTGTACCACGGGGATGCTCTGATTTCTGGTGCACAAACACAAGTGATGGCAGGAAAAATTTACAGAGCAAGCTCTTGTTTCACTGCTGTGACACACAGACACAGTGGGCTCATCTCAGGCAGGTCTGGCAAGGAGTCACAGCACAAAATTCAGCCTGGGGTATAAGTGACATGGACAAATACAGGAGGCTGTGCTGGAGCATCAGAGGACAGATGATCTATGGAGAGAGAGTTTTCTTCATTGCTGTTTCTCACTTATTCTGGGACCTGGGCAGAGTTTCCTTTACTTCTGCAGGTTTGATGCTTCCCGTGGTACCCCCATGGCTGTGCAGGGCTCGTGGGTTTCTCCAGGGTTAGGGAGCACTGTTGGTTCCTCTGTGCTCTGCACGTTCTACGTATCCCCCCCTCCCCAGAAGAACTTCAACTCTTCAGGGAGCTGAGAAGCAAAGCAAGAAGTTCATTTCCAGAAAAGAAACAAAAATATATCAGCCCTTCAGCTGTATAAACTGGGTTGGCAGGAATAACATGCTGGAGGGGAAAAAGCACAAGGAAAACAAACAAGGAGCAACCTTTCCCCTTCCCTGCCTACTGCTCCAGGGTGTTGCTGGTTGGGGTCTCAGGTAATTCCTAAAAATAGCTGGAGGAACCTGATTGCCCTTTCCCAGTTTTCTCTAATGGGATTGGAGCAGCCACTTAAACAGGAGGTTTTGAACCTCTGTGGCTGTCCCTGTAGAGACTTCCTGTGACTCAGTAGTTTCCAGCCTCCATGTGCTCTGGGATTAAGACTTGCTCTTGGACAGTGAGCACTGCATGGTGGCTGTTGAACACCCCTGGGGAACCTGGGCTGGTGGGAGGTGTCCCTTCTCCCTGCAGGGAGTGAACTGCATGACCTTTAGCAGTCCTTTCCAACCCTGTGATTCCACAATCCAGCTCCATTATTCCCATGGGAACTGAAGTGCTGGCCATGCCTGAGGTCATATTCAACTGCTCTCTCTGCCCTGCCATCCCTGCACAGCCATCCCAGCCTGGTCCAGCAGCACCCCCAGATCAACCCCAGGCACTCAGCACCCCCAGGATCAAACCACCACTGCATTTTCAAGATCCCCTGAGCTTACTCTCTTGCCTACTCTGGGATTTATTCATGCAGAAGAGTCCCTAATCCAATTAGTAGGACGAGGAGTTCCAGAAGGTTTGATAATAAGCTCTATGAACACTAGGCCCACTCCCCCAGCACCCCACTCTCCCTGCCAGCTCACCCTGCTTTGCTTCCCTCCTGCAGGAGCATGAACCACCCATTCCCAGCATGACTTCAGTCAGTCCTTGGTGGCTGGAACGAGCACTGGGGATGCTAAGTAATTCCCCTGCCAAGGAAACCCTCTGTCCCTGATGGATCTGATCCCTTAGATACACACCCACAGCCAAAGCAGCCATTCATTGAAAATAAATCCTGACCACCCTGTCTCACCTCAGGCTGGATAACACTGGCATTTCAAGCATCCAGCCCTTGGCATTTCAGGATGGAAAATTCCCAGCCTGCGCCAGTTGTGCCCTGTGCAATGTTTGTGCTGGTAATGCTTTTGTTTCATAAATCCTATTAGCTGGAGGCAAGCCTATAATTAGCAGGGAAAGCCGGCACCTCTGAAACAATAATCAAAAATGACCTGGCTTTGCTCTGGCTTCACTGAAAATTGCTTACATATTGCTCTGAGTTTGGATGGATGGTTGAACGGGTGGCTCTGAAAGCCATTCCCACTATTTCTGTGTGCAGGATGCGTGTGCTTAGTGAAGTTATTCACTCAGTTTGTGGTTTTCTCTGGGTTTATTGACTCGGTTCACTCACACGTGAAAGCAGAGGCAGATTGAAGCTACAGGCGCTGATCCAGGTCAAGGGATTTGTCTGGGCTGTGCAGGATGGGTGCTGCCAGATGCCCTCGGGTGCTGGTGACCCTCTTGGGAGAGCCTGTGGAAGGTGGAGTGTCCTGGCCTGGGCTGTGCCTGGTGGGATCATCCTGCCCAAAGCTGCCGGGGCAGGGGGCAAAGCCTGAGGCCACCTCACCAGGGAGGACAGGCAAGGCTTTCAGCCCCAGTCACCTGCTCAGCCCCACCAGGGACCCACTTCTGAGGGTGTGGACGTGACCTAAAAAGCCAAAAGAAGTGAAGCTGTGTCACTCACCTGCTCAGTGAGTCAGAGAAGGGGGGAAATCCTGCCAGCTTGTGCTCTGGAGGAGGTGGCTCTGGCTGCCTGGTGTGTGTCCCTGTGACCTCCTACTCCAGCATAGCTGTTCCACAAAAACCGGAGCATCACAGGGAATTTTCACTGAGATAGATGCTTGTTTTACAGCTCTTGCCTTCCTGCAGGCACATCCCACCCTGCCTGTCCCCAGGGCTCTCCTGCCCATCCCACTGCCTGGTGCTGCCATGGGCTGGGCAGTGTTGGGCAGGATGCTCAGCCCCGCACCTGCTCCAGCTCTAAGAGCTCTGCCTCCTCTCCTGTTCTGTCCCACCACCTGCATCACTGTGCTTCTGTCCCTGGGGTTTGCTCCGTGCCAGCCTCCTGCGTCCCCTGGCTGACAGCGAGAGCAGTTGGTGTCACTGTGGGCAGACATTTGCTGCATATACAAACAAATACCCACAGGAAAAGGGGGACAAGCAGCCTAATTCTTTCTGTGAACAACAGATACTCCTGCCTGCTAACAGTGCTGGAGGAGCTCGGCTGGAATAAAGAGCGTGGGAGCCGGCAGGGGCTGCCCCGAACCGAGGGAGCGGCGGGAGGAGGAGGAGGAGGAGAGGAAGAGGAGGAGGAGGATGTCGGCACTGAGCGCTCTGCCCTTCCTGAAGCCGGTGCACCTGCGGTCGCCCCGCAGCTCGCCCGGGGGCCAGCGCCGGCACACGCTGCCCGCCAGCGAGTTCCGCTGCCTCGGCCCCGGGGACGCCGCCAGCGTGTTCGAGATCGAGAGAGAAGGTACGGGGAGCCGGGGAGCTGGATCCCATCAGCTGGATCCCATCAGCTGGATCTGTGGATCCCTCTGGATCCCACAGAAGCATCTGTCTCCAGTCTCTTGTGCTCCTTGTAGTGGTGAATTCCCTCTTGGGAGGGATGCAGCGGCTGTGGCCACCACGGGCTCCCTAAGGAGGATCTGTGGTTAATGAGATGAAGAGCCACGGCCCCAGCTCAGCCTGGGGTGGGGATGCTGAGTAGGAACCCAAAACAACCCTGTGAAAGACAGGATAGGAAAAGGGGAGGTGGGAGGAAGGACACCATGCTCTGTCTCCTCCTGCACAGGGGCTCTTAGAGGTGCCACCCGGGCAACCTTTCCCCTTAGCTCAGACTCACCCAGCCCGTTTCTCCCTCCTCTCCCAGCAGAGGGGCAGCCAGGGAGGGCTGCGAGGGTGGGCTCAATTCAGCAGCTGCTGCTGTAGCTCTGGAATCAGCAGAGTCACGAGCTGGTCACTGGGCCATGGGGAGCTGCCTCTGGAGAAGCAGCACTGCTCCCTGGATCCACCTGCATCCCTCAGACTTTAGACCCAGCAGGCAGCAGGACACATGCAATCTCTCCCCATCACATCCCACTTTCCCTTCCCTACATCAGTGCTGGGGGTGTTTCAGGGTCGGGTGTGCTTTGTGTCTCTCCCTGTGCTCACCACCGCCCCCCTCCAGCCTTTATATCGGTTTCTGGGGACTGTCCCCTGCACCTGGATGAGATCCGCCACTTCCTGAACCTGTGCCCGGAGCTGTCCCTCGGCTGGTTTGAGGAAGGGCGGCTCGTGGCTTTCATCATTGGCTCCCTCTGGGACCAGGAGAGGCTCAGCCAGGTATGACCCAGTCCTTCCCACCTCGTGCACCACCAGGGAGGGCACCAGCTGCTACGAGGGGAGCAATCCAGGACCCCTTGGGGCTCCTCAGCCTCAGGGGAGAAGAGGCAAATCCAGCCTCAAGTGAAGGGTGGGATAAAGGCAGGGGTGACTCTGCCCTCAGGCACGATCAGGAGGTTCCATGGATTCAAATGTTTGGCTTCTCCTTCTGCTTGAGACCCTCCAAACCCTGTCTCCTCCCGGGGAGGGCTTTGAGTGGCCCATCAGGGCACCAGCCCTGCCAGACCCTGGGGACCAGGAGAAGCTCTCTGGGGCCCTGAGGCTATTCCCAAAATCTTCTCCCATGACTAACTGCTACAGGGCCGCTCTGGTAGAAATGATCTCTCTCATTAATTAATTTAAAAGAAGCTGTTGAAAAATACGCCAAGTAAAAAATCCCCCTCAACATTCATTTTAAAATTAAAAACCCTCTGAGGATGACGGGGGGAGGCGATGAGGGGGAGGCAAACAGGGCGGGTAGGATGCAGACCCTGCTTCTTTGGGGTGGGGAATAAGAAGCAGGATGGTACTCCCTGGCCCTGCTAAGCCCTGTTTCCCCCCTGGCAGGCAGCCCTGACCCTGCACAAGCCGCAGGGCTCGGCCGTGCACATCCACGTGCTGGCCGTGCACCGCACCGTGCGCCAGCAGGGCAAGGGCTCCATCCTGATGTGGCGCTACCTGCAGCACCTGCGCTGCCTGCCCTGCGCCCGCCGCGCCCTGCTCATGTGCCAGCCCTTCCTCGTGCCCTTCTACCAGAAGTGCGGCTTCCAGGCGCTGGGGCCCTGCCAGGTGACCGTGGGGGACATGGCCTTCGTGGAGATGCAGCACGCCGTGCGGGGACACGCCTTCATGCGCAGGAACAGCGGCTGCTGAGGCCCCGGGGGACGAGAGGCTGCAGCCCCTGTGCATCCCCTGTGATCCATCGTCCCCAGCTGGCTCTGGATGTGGCTGCTCCCTCTGCCACATCTGCCTGACAGCCACACCAGCCCGGCCCCATCCCATCCCTGCAGGGCTGGGCGCAGGAATTCCTGCCAGGTCCGGCTGGAAGCATCGGCTGCCTGGGCTCTGCTGGCAGCTCTGGGTGGGCTGCAGGGCCACGAGCCCCCTGGGATGGAAAGGCTTTGCCCTGGGAATGGCTGGGGGTGCTCTGCTGGTGTGGGGACACTTCCACCCACCACGGTTTGCTCAGACACCCAGCAGAGCCCCTGCAAACACGTGCCTCAGCCTGGCACCCCTCCCGCCATCACCACCACCACGAGTGGAGCACACCATGGCCAAGCCCTCCCTGAGCAGTCTCCAGGCCAGGCAGGGCCATGGCAGCCACCTCCCTGCCCACAGCCATCCTTCCAGCCCCCTTGGAGCACATTCCCAGCCCCCTTGGAGCACATTCCCAGCCCCCTTGGAG
This sequence comes from Passer domesticus, assembly GCF_036417665.1. Lineage (NCBI taxonomy): Eukaryota > Metazoa > Chordata > Aves > Passeriformes > Passeridae > Passer > Passer domesticus. The sequence continues at coordinate 8,671,979 of NC_087493.1, forward strand.
CACATTCCCAGTCCCCAGCCACCCTCAGCTGCACATTGCAGAGCCTCCCCAGGGAACCAGCCCAAACCATTTGGTCCTCCCTGTCCCAGACCCACAACCAGCCCAGGACAAGCCTTCTGCAAACAACTCAGGTTGTTGGAAAGCAGCAAATAAAGACGTGGTGGTGATTTTCTAACACAGCCCATGTGTGTTCCTGCCCTGCTTTGATCATGATCACCACAATGGCCAGAGGGAGGGCAGCAGCTGCTATGAGGAGAGCAATCCAGGACCCCTGGGGGCACCTCAGCCTCAGGGGAGAAGGGGCAAATCCAGCCCCAGGTCATTCAGTGAAGGGTGGGATAAAGGCAGGGGTGACTCTGCCCTCAGGCAGGATCAGGAGGTTCCATGGATCCAAATGTTTGGCTTCTCCTTCTGCTTGAGACTCTCCAAACCCTGTCTCCTCCCAGGGAGGGCTTTGAGTGGCCCATCAGGGACCAGCCCAGCTTGTCCTCCCTCCCTGCCACAGCAGCCATCACCAAACAACCAGAACCCCCAAAAGTGCTGCATCCCTGTGCCCAAGAAGGGAGAAGAGACCTTGTGCATCTCATTAAATACAGGTAGAAATTTATTAAGGATGGGGGGGAACCCACAGCTTTTTAAAAAAGTATCAAAAAGAGACAAATGAGGTGAAGTGTCTGTCTTTGGCTGGAGCAGCAACTGGAGGGACAGAGTGGGGCTGAAAACTGGCCCAGGGTGGAGGGAGGGATGCAGGGACAGATGCAGATGCTCCTGGGCTCTCTCAAAAAGTGGTTGTGGAGAGGGAGCCAGGCTCTCAGCCCTTGAATATTTATCCCAGGACATCCTAACTGGGGCACTCCCACCTGCCCCCACTTAAAAGCACTGAGGCTTCCAGCACCAAAGCAACACATCTCAGGGGAGAGACAGCCTGGCACCAGCCTGGGTCCAAACCAGCCCAGAGGGGTCACCTGGACCCCAGGAAGGACCTGCCTTCGTGCCATGGCTGGTGGCAAGGAGGAGATGCTGGGGAGAGCAGCCCAGGGCTGGGGGCAGGTGGGACTGTGCAGCCTTGGGCAGGGAAGAGGGAAGGGGACTGCCCCATCCTGCACTTCCCCATCTGACCAGCACCACTGCAGGAAGGAAGGGTGCCTGGGTCTCCAAGCTCTGAAAAAGGGAAACAGCAGGGACTCAAGGCAGAAGGTGGGAGCACCAACAGCTTCCTGAGAGGTCTGTGGGCTCCAGAAGCAGCCACATGAGCCCCCCCAGGGGGTTTTTCTCCATGTCTGCCTCCCACCATGGCACTAGAAACATGGTTCTTGCCACTCCTCCCCTTCCAAAAGGACAATTTCACTGAAATAAGGGAAGGAGAAGCCCCCTGTCCAAAGTCCTGCCTCTCCATCCAGTGAGGAGCCAGGCGGGAAGGCACAAGCCTCCTTGACCTCAGGGGGAGCAGGCCTGAAAAATCTCTTTGAAGCTCAGCCCTGAACATCTTGGAGCCACGACAGACTCCAGGGAGCCCAAAATGGGGAAACCCTGGGCCCAAAGAGCTGTGGATAAAAAAAAGTGCCCCTGCAAAAAGGGGGTTGTGTTCACAGTATGAGCTGCAGGGCACCGAGGTGGGACGGAGCCCCAGGCAGGCAGGGGCACAGGCTGGAGACTTGAGCAACTTCACCCCAGGACTGGGAGTCCAGCCTGGCCACGGACACACCAAAATCCCTCTTCCCTCAGCCCTCTCCCCACACTGGCAGCAGCCAGAGTCAGTCCCCAAACCAGTTATGGCTTTCCAGCATCAGGAGGGAGCCCCAAAGGGGGCCAAGGGCATTGAGCAAGGGGTACCCAAACCCAGCCTCCCCGAGGATGGAGCCATGCCCAGGATCTGCCCCATCCTGGAGCAGCCACCAGCACCTCCCAGAGGCTGGGCAGGACCCACCCCATGGGAAACACCTCCAGCCCCGTCCCTGCCAGCAGGGTCAGTGCAGGACCTGCTCCAGCTCGTACTTCTCACAGAACTTGCTGGTGAAGGGCAGGCAGGTGAGGTACTCCACCCAGCGCCAGTTCACGGGGTACACGTAGAGCCACACCACCAGCGAGGCGAAGAGCCCCACGAAGACCAGCAGGGACACGATGATCATGGCCCGCTTGCGGAACTTGTCCAGCGTGCCGAAGGTGATGTAGGGCAGGAAGGCGAAGGACAGCAGCAGCCCGCTGAGGAACCCAAAGAGGTGGGCGATGTTGTCGATCCAGGGCAGGAGGCCGCAGATGAAGAGGAAGAGGACGATGCCAAAGAGGTTGAGGAAGGCTTTCCAGGGTTTCTCCAGCACTTGCCAGCTCTGGAAGAGCTCCACGAAGAGGCAGGCCAGCAAGCCGAACTGGGAGCCGGCAGGGCCCACCTGCAGGGATGGGGGAAGTCAGGGCTGGGCTCTGTGTCCCCCCAGGCACACCCCATGTCCCCCAGGGATCATCTCCTCCCCTAGCAAAGCGCATTTGGCTCCTGCATCCCTGTGCAGGATGCTGCATGGGGCTCAGGGGTGGGAGCCTGGCACAGGAGGATGAGGAGGGGAGCAGGGTGTTGTTTTGGCAGAGCTGACATTTTCTGTGACTCAGCAGCCAGACAGCATCACCCCCTCGCAGACCACAGCCCCATCCTGGCACACCTGTGGGGGGATTAGGGCCCTTGGCATGATCTCATTTAAAGCCTGACAGGGTTTGGCTGGCAGCAGATTAGCCATCTGCCCAGGGACCCTGCACATTCAGGGACACGTGGTGACATGTGACACACATGGCATGTGCCAACCCCACACGTGGGGCAGGGACACCCCCTCCCCCTCTCCCTGCAGCAAACCCTGCCAGGGCCCCAGCCCCTTCCCCAAACCTGTGCCCAGGATGGGGATGGACAGGGGTGTCCTCTGGTCCCTGGGACAGAGCCCCAAAGCCTCACCTCTGCCCTGTAGGGTAGGAAGATGGCGCTGGCCAGGTTGCCCGTGATGCCACTGAGGATGAAGATGATGGAGATGCGATGCCAGCCTGCCAGCTTCTCCAGGTCCCGCAGCACCGTCATCTGGAACGTCACCGACACCAGGCAGTGGATGATGCTGGGGAGAGGCCCTGGGTTAGAGACCCCTGCCCAGCCCTCCCACCCAGTGCCCCGGGACATGAAACAGCTCACAAACACCCCCACTGAGGGCACCTGTCACAGTCTGGGAGTGCCCCTCTCTCTTCTCTCCCAGCCCATCCCGGTGGGCACCCCAGTGCCCAGTTCCCCCTTCCCTGGGGACAGGGGGGCTGTGGCTCACCCGGCGTGCAGGAACAGGGACAGCCACAGGCGGTAGAACTGGTCAGGGACCTCGGGGTTCAGGAAGGGCAGGAGCCCACAGACCTCGTCCAGGCAGTGCACCTGCAAAGGCAGCAGGGTTGTCCCCAGAGCCACCTGGGTCACAGGGATGGGCTGCCAAGGATGCCATGTGGCAGCCGTGAGGGGATTCTGGATGGTGTGGTAAAGGTGTCTCCTGCCCCACACCAGCAAGGTGGGCAGAGCAAGAGCCCACCAATAGCTGGGCAAGTCCCCACACATTGCATTGCTCATGCCCATCCCAACCATGTCCCATCCCTAGCAGGACACTCTGAAGGCCTCTGGCATCAGCATGGCTGCTGGCATTGCACCCCACACGCCCTGCTGTGGCTCCCTGGCCCTGCTCACCTGCGAGCAGAGCGTTGCCTCCTCGTGGAAGTAGCCGTGCATGAAGTCGCAGTACTCCCTGGTGGTGATCTCGCAGCTGCCAGGGGGCAGGAGGGGGCTCGCTGGGGGCAGGGCACACTCAGGACACCCCTGAGCATCCCCCTCTGCTCCCAGCCTGCTGCCACTCTGCTTCCCACCCCACAAGGCTCCGTGAGCTCCCTCTGCCCCCAGGCACAGCTCTGGACACTGATGGGACAGCACGAGGCAGGAGGGCAGAGGGGGGAGCCCAGCCAGGTGCCCCCTTTGCCACAACCCACCTGCCCTTGGTGCCAATGCAGCAGGGCCTGCCCTTGATCTCGCAGTCCAGGTGGGCAAAGCCCGTGTGGTTGGTTTTGGTCTCGTAGGTGCAGATCTAGAGGCAGGAGGGAAAGGAGCCCTGGTCAGATCCAGCCCCAGGCCCATTGCCACTGCCACCACGGAGCCACCAGCTGATGGTGGCACCGGGCTCTTACCGGCCACTTGGTGATGTCGTCTGGCCACACGTGGGGTGGGTTGGATGCAGGCTCCTCACATGTCCTGGCAGGAGGAGGGGGTGAGTCGGGTGGGACCCCCAACACACCCCCCTGCAGAGCAGTAACCCCTCAGGCACTGACAGCTCTGGGACCTGCCTCCATCCTGCCCACCAGTGGGTGCCCCACAACACCCCACAGCAGCTCCTTCTGCGGGTGAATCCCACAGAACTCAGAGCTGCTGGACAACCCCGCTGATGCCCATGGATGTTCCCATCCCAGCAGGACAGGGACAAGCACAACACAACAGCATCATCTGCTGCTGCCTGCCTCAGTTTCCCCACTGACTCCCTTTTCTTTATCACTCTCCCAGTGTGCAAAAACCTCCCATCCCCTCGGACAAGAGGATTCAAGGCATCCAAGCTGGAAAGGCAGCTCCTTCTGCCGTGTCCCACACACAGCCAGGTGACAGGGCCACCTCCACCCTGCTGCTACGTCTACCTGGGGTCCTGGTGACACACAGCCCCCGAGGTCCTCCTCTCTCCCGAGCCCATGGCTGGTGCATTGCTGCCCGGCCACTTGATGAAGGTCGCCAGTGTCTCCTGCAGGGAGCAGGGAGAGACTGAGGATGCAGCAGGGAATGCACGGCTCTGTCCCCCTCTGCATGCTGCCCTGCTGCAGTGCAGGGCCAACACGGTTTCCCCTGCTCTCCCCAGGGCTGCCCAGCCCTTCCCGCGGCAGGGGCACGCACGGAGCAGTCCTGAGGCAGGGTCTGGATGCAGCCCGAGTTGTCGTTCTGCACGCAGCAGCCGGAGCCCCGCTCGCGGTCCCGCTCGCGCTGGATCAGCCGCTCCACCTGCCGGTCCTTCCGGATGCACGGGGAGAACTTGGCTCCCAGGTGGATCAGGTCGATCTGGCAGGGAGATGCCGGTAAAGGGGATTTGTCTGTGCACCTCCCTTCGCTCCAGCCACCCCCAGGGACGGTTTAGCAGGGGCAGGGGGTCTCCACACAAAGGTCTCTGTCATCCCAGTGCAGGCAGGACCATCCCACTGTGATGCCACATGTCCCAGTGGGATGGGGGCCTGGGACAGCAGGCTAGAGTGAGGAGGTCAAGCTCTGCCCCCCTGAGGAGAGGAGCACCACAGAGAACCCCCCAGCTCAGGGCAGGGGAAGCAGAGGGCAGAGTGTGAGACCAGGGGCCAAGGGTCTGGCAGGGTCCTTACTGAGCTGGGTCCAATCCAGAAGTTTTCCTGCTGGATGTACTTGACACTCTCGTAGACACCCTTGTTCCTCAGCACCTGCCAAGAGAGGCCAGGGTCAGCTCCCACTGAGGGGATGAGTGCTGAGCGGGGGCACCCCTGTCTTCCTCCACTCAAAAAGGGCTGAGCAGCCCCTTCATCTGGGGAAGGGTTGTGGGTCCCACCAGCAAGGTAGGAGAGGGGAACAGCTCTGCTCCCAGCACATAATCTGCTGCAACACGGTGCTGCTCATCCCCTTGCCCTGGCCATTTCAGAGCCTCTCAAATGCTCTCTCCCAGTGTCCCATGGTGTCATGCTGCCAGTCCTCGCAGGGAGCGTGACACCATGGGACACTGGTGGTTACAGTGCCCCTGAAGGATGGCTCTCAAACTTACTAACTCTGTCGTCACGTGCTGGGCGAAGCCAATGGGGGCGATGCCGTAGGTGCCGATGACCAGCAGGGTGATGAGGATGTGCACGAAGGTGATCCAGTATGTGAAATACGGCCTGGAGGGGACAGGACCCAAAAACGGAGCTGGTCAAAGACATCTGGGCAAAGGGACAGTGCAGTCCCCCAAACGCCGATCCCCAGGCACTGAGGGGGACACTCATGTGAGGGGGGTGCCCCTCACCGGTGGCTGTCGGTGATCTCCAGCTGGGACTGCACGATGCTGCTCAGGCTGCGCCGGTAGTTCCTGTTCAGCCACTTGCCCACCACGCCCAGCCCGTAGTAGCGCTTCTTGCGGTCGAAGGCGAAGTGCTTCACCTTGGAGGCGATGCGCCTGCCCCGCCGCGGCGCCGGGCCCGACACCGAGGCCAGCCGCACGCCCTCCCGCCTGTGGGGAGAGGAGAAACCCATCACACCTCCAAAAAGGACCAGCTGAGACACAGAGTCCTGAGGGTGCCCTGAGGGGAGGCTCTGAGCGCCTCCTGGCTCCGTTCTCCCAGGGTCATCATGGAAGTGCCTGGTGCTCACGGCAGGGACAGCTGGGGACATTGTCCTGCCTGCAGCAGGGCATCTGGCAGCCTTGGGGGCAAGACCTGCTGAGGGCTGGTACTCACGGGGTGGGCTGCTCCACCTCAGGGGACACCCTGGCTTCCTCTGCCACCTGGTGCATGCGTAAGTAGGTGGCTGATAGAGGAGGTGACTCAAAGACATCGTCGGGCATGGAGTATGTCTCGTCGTGCATGTCCATCTGGAGAGGGGATGGATACGTGTCCTTGGTCAGAATCCCCCTGACTGAGCCAGGGGGAGTGGGTGACTCCCAATGACACCCCACTAATGGCCCATCACAGGCTGTGAAATGTGCCCAGATGGCCACATCACTCCCTGTCACACCCAAGGGCTGTCACCAGGGCTGGGGCAGGGCAGGCACCCGACGCCTCTGTCACTGCTGGGTGCAGTGCCAACACAGGGGTGCTTGTAAGAGCCCTGCTCCACACCCAGCCCCCAGTGCATGCTCCAGCAGCCAGCATGGAAAGTTGCTTGCCTTACTGAAGAAGGACGAGTCCAGGGTATCAGCAGCATCCACCATGTCCTCGTCCATGAAGCTGGGGTACAGGAAGCTCCTCTTGCTCCTTTGCTTGGGAGCCAGTGGCTCCAGGACAGAGCGCCCCTTTGGCAGCACAAGCAAATGAAGGTAAGCAACCAGAAGCCCCCAGTTTTTGCAGCACTGAGGGTTTCTCAGATCTTCCCTCTCCAAAGCCAAGTGGCAAAGATTAAATCCCAGTCAGCCACCATAGCCCCTCATGTGGGGACGAATTGGCAGAAGATGCTGCCTTTAGCACCTCAGAATCCATGCTGCACCATGGCCACAATAGTCAGCATGACAAGTGACCTCTGAATTCATCTGGGCTCATACCCACAAACCCATCCCCAAGGTTTGCCCTCCTCAAAATTGCTGGAGAGGTTTCATTGCCCCTCAGCAATGGAACCCAGAAGTCGTTTTTTTTCTCAGATTGTCCAATTTCCACCAAAACCTCTACTTTTAATTAGAGCTCAAGTTAAAAAAAACCAATCCCGCCCTGGAGAGACAGCAGTCTCCACGCACAGCAAACAGCCAAGAAACAAAGATGACGAGTGAAGGACAGAACTGAAATCCAGCTTAGGAAGGCAACCTCCCTCATACTCCCCAAACTCACACGGAGGAGGGCTGCGGCCGCCTTGAAGCTCATGTGGGCGACAGACTCCCTCTTCCTGCGCGGCAGGCGCCCGTAGCCCGAGCGGATGCTGTTGAAGGAGGCCAAGGAGACGACGCCGGGGGTGAGCGGGGGCAGCACGTGGTGGGGCGTGTGGGGACGGTCGGTCTCGTCGGGATGGCGGAAGGGACGGCCCCTGGCCAGCGGGTCCACGATCTGGGGGAGAGAGGAGGTGTCAGTGCTGGGGCAGCAAGGCTGGCAGCGGGACGCCCCACCCCGAGCTCTACCTTGGGCATCTTGGCGGGTTTGGGCGACTCGGTGGCTTGGAAGGAGGGCACCTCCTGGCTGGGCAGCTCCATGTCGCGATAGGCAGGCTTCAGCTTGCCGTACCTCATGCTGCAGTGCTGCAGGCTCTTGCGCTGCCACTGCTGCCGCTTGCCCTCCCAGTCGCTGCTGACGCCGAACCACTGCGCCGTGCCCCTGGACACAGGGTGGGCACGGCTGTCACACAGCTGCTCCCCCACACCACGCACCACCGTCCCACCCAGCCCAGCGATCCCCTCTGGCAGAAGGTTGGGGTGTCTCAGCCCAGCCTGCAGCAGGGCAGCTCTCACCTGGCTGTGGGTCAAAGGGAAGCGGAGGAGAGCGATTCTTGCGCTCCCTTCTGAGCCACAACCCTCCAACCCCACCCCAAATCCTCTGGCAGTGCCCACAGTGTCCTGGCACGGCCCCCCGTGAGCGGGCCAGCACGGCTGGAGCCCAGCCTGTCCTCACTTGCGGATGCTCTGGGACAGGGATGTCTGCCGGCGGAAGCCGGGCCGGCGCTCCGGGCGGGGCTCCTGCAGGCTCTTGCTCTTGCGGTAGATGGGCACCTTGGAGGGCTGCAAGGCAGAGCAGGGCATCAGGGACACGAGGGCACCTGGCAGGGCCCCGAGCCCAGCGTGGGATGGAGGCAGCACTCACCTCCTTGTGGGCACCATCCTCCTCGGCCTCCCGGGGCGGGATGACGATGGAGAGGTTGGGGGGCTTCTTGCTCTGCAGGCGGCTGCTGCTGGAGCGGCTGCCCCCGTTCTTGTCCCCGGCTGACATCTCAGGCAGGGGGTGGTCAACAGGCTGGCAGGGCGCAGGGAGTCAGCCACGGGGGGAGAAGTATTCCCCCAGGAGCCTGTGTGCGAGGAAAGGCTGGGTGCCAGTAAGAGATGGGGCCTCATCAGTGGGACATCACCAGACTGAGCACCCTGTGTCCCTGGCTGTGCTGGTGGGAAGGGGAGGAAAAGTGAGTCTTGCCGTCATGAACCCAGCTGCTGCGTCCCCAAAACCCACATTCCTTCCCAGAGTTTGGGTGGATGGGAAGGCTTACATTAACCAGTCACTCCCAGTCCCCCAGGGGTCACCAACACCATCCCCTCACCTGCTGGGAGTAGGGCAGGGATGGCAACAGTGACCAGGTCAGAGCATCCCCATCATCCCAGCACATGCCAGTGGGACACCCAGGTTTCACACCCCGCCTGGATGAGGCTGACCATGTGCCTTGGAAATATGGGGGATCCCAGCAAGGCCTGGCCAGGCCCATGGCACACAGCTGCAGCACATGGGAACACCAGTCCTCCCAGTTTGGCAAGGCAGCCAAGGGGAGACAGCAGGGAATGTCTGCAAGGAGCTCTTCTTGCCTGGGCAGGGAGGGCACAAGGCCTGGAAACACCTGATCCACATCCCCACGTGCACTACAGCTCCCATGTGGACCTGGCACGTGTTGGGGTGCCCCATGAAGGGGAGGTGCAGGACATTCCCCTCTGGCACGTGCATGAACACCAGGCTGGGAGACTGAATCCTCCCTGGCACCACGTGCAAGGAGAGGGAAGCTTAACAGCCAAGATATGGTTAATTCCTCAAGAAATCTCCTCCCAAGGGTCCCTGCAGGCAGCTCTTCCAGGCAGGGCTTGCTCTGCAGGAAAAGTAATTCCATCAGAGTGCAAGAGAACAAGTCCCAGATCCTATTAGGGAATATGAGGGCAATCAAAAGGGAGGCACAGCCCTCTCTGACCTCTTCTGCTTGACCATGTGGCAGTGCCCAGGGGACTCACACAGGTCTCTTGTCCCCCAGGACAGCCATGGGCATGGGAATGGTGTCACCTGGCACACTTGCACAGTGCCACTGGCTGCAAAATGCCAGCTTGATCCACAGGCCTGGCTCTCTCCCTGCCCAAGATCCCAATGACCACACTCCTCCAGCTCTGCTCTCCTTAGGCAACATCACTTGAGATGAGTGACTGAGACCCCACCAGCCCCTTCTGCAACAGGATCCCACTGGCAGCCCATTCCCACAGCAAGGGTCAGGGACAGGGACACTTTTGCAGCTCCCTTGGCACTTGGAGTCCTGAACACAACCTTCCCCTTAGACCACACCACAAGCAAAGTCTGGCTTAAGCAGCATGGGGTGCCCAAGGGATCATCTTCACGGGGATGCAGGAGTCCAGAACCAGCTCCTCAGGGAGGGGAAAGCCTGGAGTGGGCAGCACTGGCAGGAATTGCTGCCCTCCATCAGCTCCTGGGCCCTGTGAGAGTCTTCTCTTCCCGCATTAAAACGGGTGCTGGGCTCCCTCTCCAGCACCAAAGCTGGGAGCAATCAACTCCCAAATTTCCCCTGGGGGCTCAGCCAGTGCTGGTCCCCACGAGGGTCTCCTCACCTCATAAGAGTGACAGGGATCTTGTGCAGTGATGGTAAACAGCCACGGCACCCTTCCTTTGCCTCTGTCCTTCACAGGAGCTCCAGGACACGGCTGAATTCCTCCTGTGGGGAGAGGTTGTGATGAAAACCACGCATGGGAAAGCAGGCAAGGGCTGCAGGAGCATCCTGGCAGAGGGAGAGCTGAGCTCAGTGCTCCCTAGACCTTGGGGACAGGGCTGCAGGTGGCAGGACACGAGGGACAGGGATCAGCCACTGGCACAGGGCAGCAGGAGGAGGAAAAACCCCATTTACAGCAATGCCCCATGGCAGGGAATAGCCTGGGGCAGGCAGGGAGGTTTCCCCTGCTGCTGCTTTCCTGTCTCTTGGGAAGCAAGACACCCAGGCATGGAATATGAGTGCCTCACTGGGTATTTCATAGCTGCTAAACTGGGAGAGTGCCAGCCCCAGCAAGTAAAACTTTCCATCCCATTGGTGAGCTGGAGGCTCTGTTTGTTTTCCTCCCAGGGCAGCCAGCAGTGAGCCCGAGATGGCAGCTGCTCTGGAGAGCTGGGAATGGGAACACGCTGGGGTCAGAGCAATCCCTGGGGCACCCTCCTCCTCCTCCAGCTCTGGGGAATGGCTCTGAGTGGTAACAACCAGCACAGCCTGAAGCACAGAAACTGCAGCCAAATTCTTGCACACTCCCATCCCAAAATCCCATCCCCAGTTGCTCCCATCACACCCCGGACAGCCCCAGCTCTCTGTGCTTCCCAGCAAAGCAGCTTTGCAGCCTGTTTAAAACCCTGGTCTCACTTCCCACCATCTCCCCACGCAGGAGGGCTGGCCTGGCCTCTCCTGAGGTGACTCAGTCCCGGGGGAGCTGGCACAGCCTGGTGAGCACCTGCTGCCCAGTCACGGTCACGCTCGTCACGGCTCCGCGCCCTGGCACACTTGGCATTGAGAGAAGGGGGAGGAGGGCAGCACCCCCGAGGGCTCAAGGCTCCTTTGCCACACAGGCTGCAGCAGCAGCCACCCCCTGAGCACAGATCCTGAGCCACAAGAGCCTTATCCCGTGCCAGGCAGAGAAATCCCCTGGGGACCCTGCTGGGAAGGTGTTTTCCAGCTCACCACGTGCCTGGTGCTGGTGCCCAAGCCCTCTGGAGCTGGCATGCTCAGCGTGGGAATGGGCCAGGCAGTGCCTCCACACACAGACAGCCTGCCCCGAGCCCTCCAGATCCCTGCAGGTCCCTGTCACCCCCAGCCTGGCATGGAGGGCTCTGCCAGCAGCAGCACGGCTCCCTGCCCGGCAGCCCTGGCATCAGCCACCCCACTGCAGGGCACAGGAAAGGGTCCCCAGGGAGCCTCAGCCCAGTCCTCGGGCACTCAGGGTGGATGTGGTGGCTTTGTCCTGGGGACAGAAAAAGGAAGTGAGAGGCGACGTGCGGAGTTGACACGGGGGGATGGCCGAGCACATGTCCTGCTGTGGGGACAAGGCAGGTCACAGCAGCAGGAACTGGGCAGCCACAAGCATGTCCTGAGCTTGGTAGGAGCTGTGCTTTGGGCTGGAAGAAGGGTCCTGGGGGCAGCATGTTGTCAGTTTAGGCTGGAAAAGATCCCCATGCACTGGGGCTGTTGCCATTGTTGGAGTGATAAATGGGCAGGGCGTGGAGGGAGGGCTGCTGGTCTGCTTGGTAAGAAGAGATCCCCCACTATCACCAACTCCCAGAGCTCTTGACCACTGAAGGCCACCAAAGCTGACACCCAGCAGCGAGGGACACAGCCTGTGCTCCAACAGCAGCACGGGGGTGAAGGCCCCAGCCTTTCCCAAGAGGGCAGATGTGCTGGCACCACTGTCCAGCAACTGGGACAAGGGTTCAGCCTTCAGCCAAAAAAGGCACAAGGAGGGTGACCAGGGCTGGCTCCCAGCCCCAGGGTGAATCACAACCAGCACTGACCAGAGGAAGCACACCCGAGGAAGAAAGTGATGGAAAAAATTATGTGGTTCATACAAAGCATCACTGCAGGACACGCTGGGATGGTCCAAGCAACACAAAAGGACCAGCAGCAAGGCCAGGAGAGCAGAACTGGGACAGCCATAGCACAGGAGGGCAGAGATGACCCTGCAGAGCAGCCCTGGCTGGAGGGGGGTGTGTGCAGTGGGTTCATGGGTGCTTGGAGAAGGATCAGGATCTCTCTCCCTGAGCCTGCTGGCACTGGGGGAAGGGACTGGAATAACTGAACTGTGGCAGCTGGAGGACAAAGCAGCTCTGAGCCACCCAAGGGTGTGGGGCAGGGACCCCCAGAGCACCCATCACACCCATCACCCCGAGCACCATGAGCCCAGCTCTTCCTCTGCACCTCCACAGGGCAGGGAGAAAGGGACCAGCAATGCCCCAGGGCCCCAAACACCCCCACAGCCTCTGCCACTGCTGGCACCCAGGAGCCCATCAGGCAGAGCTGCTGCTGCTGCTGCTGCTGCCCATAAATGATTCAGGAGCACGTTAAAGACCTCTCAAGGCTGGAGCCGCGTTAAAAGGTGCTCCAGTTGTTAAGAGCTCCAGACAGAAAACTCAATTTGTGCGACTGCTCTGAGCATCAAGATCCTGTGGACTCACACCCAGCACCTTCTCTGCTTCTGCTCCCTTTCAAAAAGCTTTTTGCCATTTTGCAGTCTCAAGTTTCAGGGCTGGAGAAAAGGAGACAAAGCGCAAACAGCTCTTGAAATAAAATAGTATTATTGGAGAAAAAAAACACTTCCATTTTTTTCCCCATGTGTCCCAGCCCTGTCACAACAGCACTGGATGGCAAAGCTGTGACACGCAGGGTTTCACTCTGAGTCTTGTGAGAGGCCCTCTGTGCTTCAGAGGGGATGGTTAGCTGCCCTCTCCCTTATCACTGAGCCACACGGTCAGCACGGACACCCACAGGGGCTCCAATCCTGCCTGGGGGAGGAAGATGGGGTAGGGATGAGATCCTGCCCAGGGCGTGCAGGCAGCCAGCACACGCCTCACCCACGCCACCACTAGAACATCCTCTCCCATTTTCCTCCATCAGGGAGGACATTGGGCAATGGCAGCAGGTTTGCTGAGCTGGGAGCACGGCACGCCCCAGGAGGAAGGAAAGTGGCTGGGGAGACAGAGCATGGCGGGCAGGGAGCCACGCTGGGCCTGCTGATAAGGAGAGCCCTGCACGGGGACAGGGGGACACAGGGACAGGGGGACATGGGGATATGGGGACACGGGGACACAGGGACATGGGCAGCAGGGCCACTCACTCAGCCTGAGCTGGGCTTCCCTGCTGAAAGAGCTGGAGGGCCAGGGATGTGGCCCTGGGCTCCCTGGCAGTCCTGGGTGACGCCATCCCTACTGGCACGGAGAGGGAAGGATTTGCCTGCAGTGCCTGGCAGCGGGTGGAAAAAGCCATGTGGAGGATTTCCCACAGCCCATTTCCCACTCTCGTTAATGTTTACCAGTATAAAAAACCCCACCCACCCCAGCAGAGCAAGTGCTGGCACACAAAGGCTTCCCACAGCCTGCTGGGGGTGGGTGGCAAGTCCCGGTGGGCTGGGGTCCCTCTGGGCCACCCACCCCACGTGTCCCCACCTCCCTGGAGCCCACAAACCTCACAGCACAGCCACCCCAACCAGGCAGCACTGCACAAACCCATTCCCTGCTTCCTGCAAAGGTGGGGGAGCTGCTGGAGTGGCTGTGGCTGCACAAGGGGACCCTCAGCCCACTGGCCCCTTCCTCAGGCTGGAGCTCAGGCCAAGTGAGGAACATGCACGTGGAGATTTTGGGTCACCCCAGTGGCTTTGGGGACAGCAAAGGGCCAAAGTCTCCACCAGGAGAGAGGGAAGCACAGCAGCTCCAATGGTGAATGTGCAGGGGATCAGCTGCTCCACAGGCAGGGTCACAGACACACAAGAAAAGCTCTTTTTCATTTTTTCCCAACCTACCAGGATCGACTTAACTTGGTTTTATCTAAGAACTGATTAATTACTCAAATCTACTCCAATTCCTTATTAGCTTGGCTTAAACACAGAGTGCACAGACATGCAAGTGTTTCAGCCCTGGCTGCACCTTCTGGAGGGGGCTGAGGGGTCCCAGGTTGGTGTTTACCCAAGGGAAGGGGACAGCCTGCCTGCAGCCACGTGCCTGCCCTCCCCATGCTGCAGGTCAGCACTGAGCTCACTCCCACTTCCCTCCTCGAAGCAAAATTCTTGGTATGAAAGGTCAGTGGGGCTGGAGGGGACACTCCTCCCCCTGGTTCTTCTGCTGAACACTTGTTCTTCCAGCAGCTCTCGGTGCCCTGGCTGGGCTTGCAGGCTTCCCCAGAGCCCTGCTGCCCGTTCCAGAGCACACCAAGCCACCCAGAGCAGCAGGACTGGCAGAAATGCCCCATATTTACAGAGGGTTCCCTTGCCCTGGGCTCTGGCCATCCCCACGCTGTGTGGGAGGCAGCAGTGGAAGGTGGTGCTCAGCCCTGGGCAGGAATTTGGCTCAGCCCAGGGATGAGATGAGCTCTGGGCTGGAGCCCCCGTGGCTGCAGCTCCCTATCTCTGGGAACAGACTCCTTATCTCAACACAGCCATTCCAAGGCTTTTAGAAAGTGCTGCTCGCCCTGACAGGCCCAGTGCAAAGGGGGAGCCCTGGGTGGACACAGCAGCCTCCTTCCTTCCCACTCCAGGGCCAGCAGCTCCCTGAGGAGAAGGGAAAAGGACCCTGTGGTGTCCCTTTGGGCTGTGGCTGGTGACACCTCAGCTGGCAGGGGGCTGGAGGCTGTCCCCCAAACAGCCCATCAGGGCTCAGAGCTCCCTGGCCCCAGGACAGCTGGGGAAGCTGCTCCTCCCTCCTCGCAGCCAGCACAGCCAAGCGTGGGTGGGCCACTCCTCAGCTTCCTTCCTTCCACTCCTGATTGCAGGAGGCCTGGAGCACCCAGACCTGCACCCTGCAGAGGGTTCCCAGGCTGGGAGCAGCTCATCCCCATGCAGCACCCATCCCCAAACCTGCCCAGGGAATCCCCCACTCACTGCTGCCTGTGCAGTGTGATGCTCTTCCCACCACAGCATCTCCATGGACCTGTGCCAAGCAGGCACTTTGCAGCCTCTCAGCTGCCCAGGGCTGGAGATGGGGTCTCCTCAAGCATCTTCATGCTCCTCCTGCCTGCTATCCCCCCCTGGGGTGCTGCACCCACAGGGAAGCTCAGCAGGGGCTGGAGATGCTGCTTTTCAAGGAGCCACCTCCATGTCCTGCCCAGGAGAGCTTGGAGTGGTTAAGTCATGACTGGTTATGGGATCACCCTTGGAGAAGCTGTGTGACCACAGCACAGCCCTGGTGCCACATCCCTGCTCATTCCATGGGGGAGCTGAGGCTGGCAGGACACACCAGCACCGAGGGTTGGGGATTCCCCTGGCTGCCTTTGGGCTCACAAGTGACAGGTCACTCCCAGCCATGCCTGGCATTCCTGCAGGAATTCCCTTACAGGAACAGCTCCATCAGGCCCCCAGCACAAGCTGCAGCCTGGCACACAGGGAGTGAAGCCAGCCCCACGGCATGGGAGGGGGCACTGGCACACTGGGCATTTTGGGGACACTGGCTACATCTCTTCTGCCCCAAGTGGGTCTGTCAGACCAGAGGAATTACACCAGGAAATATCACTTTTAAGCAATAAATCAACAAAACACAAACCAACGGAGGCTGTTTGAAAGAGGGCTCCATCTCCCTGGGGGCTGCAGCAGCTGAGAAAGGTGCCTGGAGATGGGAGGGGTGGTCCTGGGGCATGGCCACAAGGCAGGAGCATCCCCTGGGGGACCACACACCACCCATCTGAACGGCTCCTCACAGGGCTGGGCATCCAGCACAGAGCCCATGTGCCCTCCACACTGGTGGGTTTCTTCCTCCCACCCAATGTCAGCAGCTTGAGAAAAGGCCCAGAAGATCCCTGGGCACTGTCCTGCTCCCTCCTGCCCCACTGCAGCACAGCATCAAGTGGGCTGGTTTATAGCTCACTGCCCCTGCCCCCAGGGCACAGCCACAGCATCAGCCCTGCTCTTGTGGCTGCACAAACTGTCCCTGAGGTGACAAGCTGTGGTTTCACGGGACACCTCCGTGCTTTGTCACTCCTTTGTGGCATTTCACAAGCGGGGAAACTGAGGCACAGTAAAGCTCCCTGCCTCCTCAGCCCACTGCTGCTCCACAGGCAGGGAGCTGGCTCCTTCTCCATCGAAGCCCACACAGCTCTCCCAGTTTTAAGTTCCTGGAGGACAAGGGTGGAGGAGGAAGCCCTCACATGCAAACCCCATAAATATTTGCTCCCCTGGCCTCCCAGAGCAATTATTTGGCGGTTTCCCCAGTTCTGTGCTCAGCTAATGTGACCAGCACCCCGCAGTGCTTGACCCTGGAGTGCGAGTCCCCAAGGACGAGGGGGACACAGGGGTCCTGTGTGGTGGGCAAGCAGAGGCAGGGCTGGCCTGGGGTCCTCCCTGGGCCCATTCTCCACCCTAAATGCCTCATTAAGAGAGCAACCACCAAACAACTACTTTTTTGGTTTTTATTTTTTTTGTTTTGTTTTGTTTTTTAAGAGGGATTAAGTGGGAAAAAGAGGTTCCGGTGCCAAGGGTTTCCTCCATACCCACCAGCACACACAGTGCTCTCCAGGCTGACTTTAAGGCCAGGAAATGACCATAACTCAAAGCACTGCACACCCCCAAATGACCACAGCTCCTGGATGCCTGTAATTAAAAGGGACTGTGCCCACCCCCGCTGGGAGCTGCTTGTGTTATCAGACATCTCAGGCCGGCAGGACAGCGGAAACTGAAAGTCATTAGGTAAAAAGCTCCTCCAGAGGAGGAGAGTTCATGATCCCATCACTTGTGGGCTCATTGAGATTTAAGTAATTAATTTTCAGCTTCCACTGATTGACTCCTTCAGTGCTGAGCCCCTGTCAGCACCAAGCTGCACTCACTCCTCCGGGTCAGGTCTCTGCAGGACTCCCAGTGCCCACGGGAAATGTGGAAATTTCATGAGCCCCATGTTGGTCTGGGCAGCTCTGCAACCTCCCCAGCAGCTGGTTCTCCATCACCTGTCTCCTACTTTGTTTGGTAATGAGCTCTGTTTGGATTCCTGCCTTGTCCCAAGGGCTGTTTTCAGCTCAGGAACAACCAAAGGGAAGGAATGAGGATGTATTTGGGGGGATCCCTCAGCTTCACTGTGAGAGCTAAACAGGAGCAGCATCCACGAACAAAACACAGAACCAGAGGACAGCTCAGCTTTCATCCCAGCCCAAACACAGCCCACATTCCCCAGGTTCCCCAGCGCATCCCAACGAGTGCATTCCCCCTGGGGCGACCCAGCAGACCCCTCCCCAGCGGATTCAGCCCCCGTGCCCCGCATCCCCAGCTCGGAGCTGCTCTCCCGGCATCCACAGGCATCTATTGTTCCACTCCGGCACACGCTCAGCGCTCACACGTGCACAGCCACGCCGGGCTCGGCCCCGTCTCGCAGAACTCGCATCTGGGCTCTGTTGTGGTGTCAAACCCCACTCTGTGGTTCGCCCTTTCTCGCCCCGGGGCTTGCAGCACCTCCAGGTGCCCCAGCGCAGCTGCAGCCGTGCCGGAGAAGCCCCGCGAAGGGAAGTGGTAGATGGTCACCTGCTTTAGGGCTGGCAGGAGCCTCCGGCCACATCAGCAAGCAGCAAAAGGTGCTGATCGCCCCATTAACTGCAAAGGAGCTGGGGAGGGCAGAGCCCAGGTGCAGCAGCCAGGAGCCCAGGGAGCCACATGTGAAGCCAGGGCTGACCAGGGGAGCACAGGCAGAGGCAGCTCTGGTTTCTCCCAGGCTCCCTCCAGCTCATTTTGGAGGTGGGATAATTCCAAACTGGTTATTTCCCACTTGGGAGAAAGGCAGCAGTCAAAGGATGCTGCTTCAGAGGGCACAAAGCAGCGTTTCCTCGCTCAGGACAGCCGTGGCACTGTGGGTGCACTGCCCAAGCCCCCAGCTGGGCTGGAGGCTGTGTGCCCAGGACAGCAGCAGCAGGATGAGTTCACCCTGGAAATCCCCAGGAGCAACCATCCAGGGACTGGGACAGTGCAAGCAGGACAATGTCCTGGCTCCTGGTGGCGAGGAGGGTGACGCCACGCTGGGGAAGAAGGCAGACACTTCCTCTTGCCACAGGGACCCAGCGGTGACAATGCAGCCTCTCAGGTCCCCTTCCCCCTGCAGGACGTGGGCCTGGGGGGCTGAGCGAGAGCTGCAGGGTCTCAGATCACCGAGGGCACCTCAACCTGGCTGCAGGGAGCCTGGAAGGACAATCTCTGCCCAGTCCTGCTGGCCTGGCAGCAAGGCAGGGCAGGATGGGGTAGAGCACAGCCTCACCCCTCCATCCCAAACCTGGAGGACCAACAGCAAAAATCTGGCTGAAATACCGCCGCACAGCATCCCTCTGCTCCCGGCGGGATGCACACACGGACGGAGGGTGACCCGACCCTCCGCTCTGTAAGGGTTTTGTTCGCCTGCGGAGGGCTGGTGGCAGCACTGGCCACTCCAGGCAGCACGTGCGAGCGCCCCAGCGCCTCCAGCAAACCCCAAAGCGGCCACAACAACAAAGCCCCGGCGGGCGGAGGGCAGGGGGACGCCGGGGGTCAGGACCCGGCCCCCTGCGCTGCCCACCTGCCCCTCCCGAGGGGCGCTGCCAGCCGCGCTCACCTGGGCAGGGGGAAAAGCAGCGAGCACAAACAAAAAGCACCCGCCGGGTTATCGGGCCGGCAGCGCCGGAAAGTAGGTTAGAGCTTTCCTGCCTGCCTCGGCCCGGGAGCGGGCAGGGCTTTCCCTCCGGCCGGGTCACCGGGACACGCACCACTTCCCCCTGTGATGGAGAGGAGGAGGAGGAGGAAGAGCCCGGCCCCCGCCATCCGTCCGGATGCCCGCGCTGGAGGCGTGGGGCACGGCCCCGGGCAGGGGGATGCCCGCGCCCCCCGCCCCGCAAAGTGTCCGGGGTGGGACGGGGCAGCCCGCACGCAGCCCCGCGGGGCCGGGCCGGGCCGGGCCGGGCCGGGCCGGGCGGGAGGCGCGGGGCGGAGGAGGAAGCTGGCGGGACGCGGCGCTCACAAAGCAGCAACAAACCGGGCGGTCACGGAGCGAGGCGGCGCGGAGGCAGCGGGACCCCCGGCCCGCTCTGCCCCGCTCCGCTCCCCTCCTCGGCCCCGCTCACCTCGGTGCTGCCCCGGTGCCGCTCCCGGTGCCGGTGCCGGTCCCGCGGCAGCGCCGCCGCCTCCACCTGGGCCGGGCGGGGCTGGGGGCGGGGCGGGGCGGGGCTCCCGGGGGCGTGCCCGGGGCGTGTCCGGGGCGGGGTCTCCCCCCGGGATCCGCCGGCTCCCCAGCCGGGTCTCCCCCGGTCCCCGTATCCATCCACGGGAATCCCCCATGGGGAATGAGCCCTGCGGCCGCCCCGCGGCACCGGGAGCTGGCCCCGGCACCGCCGGTACCGGCACTGCCAGGACGGGGAGCTATCGGGACCAGCCACCATGAGAACTGGCCACTGTTAGCACTGGACGCTCTCAGGACCAGGCACTATTAGGACTGGTCACTATTAGAACTGGCCGCTATTAGGACCTATTACTATTAGGACCGGTAGCCCTTAGAAATGGTCATTGCTAGGAATGGTCACTATTAGGACTGGGCATTATTGGGACCAGCCACCATAAGAACTGGCCACTGTTAGAACTGGACGCTCTTAGGACCAGGCACTATTAGGACTGGTCACTATTAGAACTGGCCACTATTAGGACTCGTTACTATTAGGAATGGTAACCATTAGGAATGGTCACTGTTAGGACTGCTCAGTATAAGGACTGCTCTCTATTAGAATTGGTCAGCATGAGGACTGGGCATTATTGGGACCAGCCACTATAAGAACTGGTCACTGTTAGGACCAGGCACTATTAGGACTGGTCACTATTAGAACTGGCCGCTATTAGAACCCGTTACTATTAGGACTGGTAGCCCTTAGAAATGGTCATTACTAGGAATGGTCACTATTAGGGCTGGTCAGCATTAGGACTGGGCATTATTGGGACTAGCCACCATAAGAACTGGGCACTGTTAGGACTGGATGCTATTAGGACCAGGCACTATTAGGACTGGTCACTATTAGAACTGGCCGCTATTAGGACCCGTTACTATTAGGACTGGTAACCCTTAGGAATGGTCATTACTAGGAACGGTCACTATTAGCGCTATTAGGACTCATTACTGTTAGGACTGGTAACCATTCGGAATGGTCATGACCAGGAACAGCCACTATTAGGACTGTTCAGTATAAGAACTGGTCAGCATTAATACTGGGCACTATTAGGACCAGTCACTATAAGGACTGATCACTATTAGAACCGGCTGCTATTAGGATCCATTACTATTAGGACTGGTAACCATTAGGAATGGTCATTACTAGGAATGGTCACTATTAGGACTGCTCAGTATGAGAACTGCTCACTATTAGAACTGGTCAGCATGAGGACTGGGCATTATTGGGACCAGTCACTATTAGGACCAGTCACTATCAGGACCAGTCTCTATTAGGACTGGTCGCTGTTAGGACTGGTCACTGTTAGGACTGGTCGCTGTTAGGACTGGTCACTGTTAGGACTGGTTGCTGTTAGGATCAGCCTCTCCTAGGACTGATCACTATTACAACCAGCCACCATCAGGTCTGGTCACTATCAGAACTCTCAGTATTAGGACTGGTCATTATTAGGACCCATGACTAGTGGAACTGGCCACTATTAGGGCTCTAAGGCACGGCCCCCTGACCCCACATCCCAGCGGTGGGCAGGGCCAGGCTGGCACAGCCCCCGGGCTCTGCGGGCCCGGGCTTGTCCCTCCGCTGGCCGTGGTGACGCCCAGGCGGGCAGGGCAGCGGGCAGCGGCCGCGGGGCCGGTCCCGGCGGCTTTCACAGCCTGACTCATCCCGGGGCTGGCAGAGCTCAGCCGCAGCTGCTCCATCACCATCAGCTGGGCTGTTCTTCTGCCACAGCAGCCTCACGTTCAGCTCCCTCCATCCCCGAGGGGGAGACGGTGCTGGCAGGATGTGGGGGCTGAGGAGACACCTTTGCAGATGGGATTTTGCATGGTTTTGCTGCTGAGGGATCTGTACAGGACAATATGCCCTGGATTTTGCCACAAAATAATTTCTTGATTCCCAACTGGCTACAGGTTCCAGGTGAGCACCAGCTGAATTTACAGCTGGGACCAGGCAGGACGAGGAATTTTACGCCTTGCTGTCCAAAACTACAATTTCCCCTCATATTTCTTTTCCCTGCACACCCACTGTGCTAAGCCTGACCTTGGGTGGCGCAGCCTGCACTCACCGGTGCCTGTTCAGGCGCTGAGCTCGTGCTCTCATCAGCCTTCCCTGGCTTCACGCTCAGCAAATCTGCTCCTGGTTCCTGGTGGAAAGGAGGGTGGGGGCAGCTCTCGGTTCCTGCCGGCTCCTTTGAAGGTGTGGCTGCAAGCGGGTGGGGAAGGGAGAGCCCGGCAGGTGCCAGGGTGGGTGTCTGGGCACAGACAGCCCGACGCGGGCAGGGCTGGGGCTGGGGCTGGGGGTGTTCCCTGCCCGTGACTCAGGGGTGAGCAAAGGGTGAGGTGCAGGTGGCAAGCAGGGACCTGTGCCAAGGTGCCAGCTCTTCTCCTGGCATTTGGGAAAGGACAGAACAACCTTTGGGTGGGACAAACAACGGCTGACAAAACACTGCCGTGGCCCATCCTGCTCCAAGCTTGTGTCTCGTGGGATGAGTCTTTCCATGGAGGAGCCAGGCAGGATGGCAAAGCCCACAGAGGAGGGTGACTGCCACCTGTGCCAGCCCTGCTGAGCATTGGGCAATAAGGAAGCAAAAGAAATGACTGAAAAAGCCCAAGGCAGCAAGGACGGGTTAGAGCTTTGCTGGGTGTTGCGTCACTGCTGGGGAGAGCAGGGCAGAGCATTTCCCTTTGTGCAGCAAACGGCTCCACAGCCTGGCCAGAAGGGTTCTGGCTCCAAGGACAGCAGAGAGGGGACACAGCGCTGTGTGGCTCAGGGTTGGGAGACCATCCTGTGCAGGGTGCTGGGAGCCTCCAGAGTGGTGTGCTGGGCCCAGGGATATCTCTGGGCAAGAGATTTTCCTTCCTTTTGTGCCGTGAAACCCTCCAGCGTGGGATCTGTCCCAGCAGCCCAGAGCCAGCGAGGCCCTGCTGCTCACTGCCCAGCCAAGGCTGCTGCTGGGGCAGCTCCTGTCCCTGGGTGTGGAGGCACTGCAGGACACCTGAGCAGCACCAGGCTTCTCTAGAAACCACAGCAGGGAAGGTTTCAGGGGATTTTAAAGAGGATTTTCAGGGGCAAACTGAGCCCCACCTTCCTTGGCCACGTACCCTGTAGCAGCAGATGAGATTGGTGGTCCCTTCCAACCCAAACCATCCTATGATTTTATTGCCATTCAGGTATGTTGTAAGAAGGCACGGCAGCTGGTTTTTCTTCCCAAGGATGCTGCTGAGCAAACCCAGGGGCCAGTGAGGCTGTGACACGTGGCATCAACCCCGTTGTTGTGTTTTGGGAGAGCTGCTGGGGCCGAGAGGCTCCTGCTCCCTGTGGAAAAGAGCTCTGCATCCTGTGGATTTAATCTTCCCCCTCACCAGAAACCTCCAGGCCTGGCTGGGGGACGCAGATGGAAAGGGCCAGTATTATGGGATGTGCTGGAACTTGTAGCTATGATATTTTATGAAAAATCCTTTCCTAGGATTTTTCCTGTCCTGAGGAGCTGAGAGCCTCAGGAAAGAAATGTAAACAATAACTATCTGCTGCTGTGGAATGCCACAGGTGCATCTTCCATTGGTCCATGTGGATTTTTTTCTGTTAGTGACCAATCACAGCCCCCTGTGCCAAGGCTGTGAGCAGTCACAGGATTTTGTTATGCATTAGATTCTATTATATTCTTAGTCTCTGTAGCCTTCTGATCTTCCTCTCTCTCTGTTCTTTTAGTATAGTTTTAATGTAGTATTTTAATATAATATATAACATAATAAATCAGCCTTCTGAGAAAAATGGAGTCAAGCCTTGTGTCCCCACACATGGGAGGATCGCCGCAAGAGGAACTGGATGGAACTGGGGAATGGTGTTTTGGGTGGGCCCCCACCTGCAGAGGAGCTTGGCATCAGCTCCAGTGACTTTTCAGAGGAAGTGTCACAGGGATGCTTGGGACAAAAGATCCCAGTTCCCACAGCCTCAGAGTTTTTTGTATTGTAAAACAGCACACTCTGATCCCAAGGCTGCAGCCCAAGGTTTTCTAGTCTTTCCAGCTCCTTTCCTAAATGGCCAGGTTCTCCAGGATTTTCCCCATTATTGGCTCCTTATGAACCCCCATATGGATGTGAGACCCCTCTGGTTGTCTTGAGTTGTTCCACACCAAGATGGGTTTGGTTTGTGTCCCCACAGTCCCCTGGACACCTGCTCCCACATTCCTTCATCCCCTGATCTCTTGGGACACAACCTGGGGACAAACCCTGCCGGAGGGGACACACCTTGTCCCATCCCTCTGTGTCCTGCCCCACTGCAGCTGCATTTCTCTGCACAGAGAAAAACAAGGCACAACTTCCCCAGGATATTTCCAGGATTCACATTCTCTGAACCCCAGGGAAAGAAAAAACAATTCTTATCTCATTTACCATTCCTGTGTTTTAGAACAAGTAGAATTCATTGAGGAAGATTATTTACCTGAAGAAATTTGCTTAATTAGATTTTAGTGTGAGTGTTTTAATTCATTAACCAATTGAATGCACGTGTGTGTTGTCGGGACTGTCTGCTAACAGTCACAAAATTCTGTACAATTGAGTTGAGTTGAATGCTTGTACAAGTTCAGTTTAGATGTAATGTAATATAATGTAATATAATGTAATATAATGTAATATAATGTAATATAATGTAATATAATATAATATAATATAATATAATATAATATAATATAATATAATATAAGCTATATTTTATATTATTATATAATAATATAAAATACACTATAATAAAATGATATAAAATTATCTAAAGTAATTTATATAGAAATAATATATATAATATTGCAATTATATTATATTATATTATATTATATTATATTATATTATATTATAATATTACTTTATATTACATTACATTATATGCTATATTATATATTATTATATAATAATATATAATGTACTATAATAACATAATTAATTAGCCTTCTGATATCAATAGAGTCACATGCATCATTTCACCCTTTTGTCGGGGTTGCCCTGCTTTATAGTCCCACCTCCCTCAGGGTCACAAAACCTGTGTCCCTGCTGCCACCATTCCCCTGGAAGGCAGCAGAGCCCCTGCGGGGGGATAACCCAGAACAGTTCAGCCTTTGGGGGATAACCCAGACCAGTTCAGCCTTGTCGGGGGATAACCCAGACCAGTTCAGCCTTGGGGGGATAACCCAGACCAGTTCAGCCTTGGGGGGGGGGATAACCCAGACCAGTTCAGCCTTTGGGGGATAACCCAGACCAGTTCAGCCTTTGGGGGGGTAACCCAGACCAGTTCAGCCTTGGGGGGATAACCCAGACCAGTTCAGCCTTGGGGGGATAACCCAGACCGGTTCAGCCTTTGGGGGGGATAACCCAGACCAGTTCAGCCTTGGGGGGATAACCCAGACCAGTTCAGCCTTGGGGGGATAACCCAGACCGGTTCAGCCTTTGGGGGGGATAACCCAGACCAGTTCAGCCTTGGGGGGATAACCCAGACCAGTTCAGCCTTGGGGGGATAACCCAGACCAGTTCAGCCTTGGGGGGGGATAACCCAGACCAGTTCAGCCTTGGGGGGATAACCCAGACCAGTTCAGCCTTGGGGGGGATAACCCAGACCAGTTCAGCCTTTGGGGGATAACCCAGACCAGTTCAGCCTTTGGGGGATAACCCAGACCGGTTCAGCCTCGGGCGCGCCGCGCTGCTGTTCCCGCAGCGAACGGCAGAGGCCAGGCCGCGGCCGCGCTCCGAGCGGGGTGGAAGCTGCTCCAGCAGCAGCAGCAGGGGATGCTCAGCCTCTGCCATCGCCCAGCGCTCCCTTCCCTCTCTCCTCCTTCCCCCCAGTGCCACGCCGGCTGTCACAGCTGTCACCGCTGCCCAGCTGCTGATGGCACCAGGAACCCTGGGGACAGCGTGGCTCTGGCAAAGACAGGAGAAGTTTTTCCTGTCGGGCAAACTGGGAAGTCAGGTCTGGTTCTGGGAGGGCAGAGCTCACAGAAAGCCCCTGCAAGGTCTCCCCACCGGCATCGCAGGGTGGTGGCAGCGGTGCCACCCGGCCGTGTGGCAGCAGTGTCACCTGGCTGTGTGGCACATGGAGCTTGTGGTGTCATTCTCACCTGCTCAGCTCTCGAGGGGCTGGGACTGGGGACCAGCACCCACTGCCCACCCATGCCAGCTCTGCATGCCCTGGCACCCCAGCAGAGATGGGGATGCTCCTGCTCACCCCCAGTTCACAGCCTGGGCAACTGGGGGACCCATCCTCAGAGCCACTGTTACCCTCAGATCCTGCCTGAGCCGCCCTAAGCCACAGATATTAGTGGGAAAATTTGTATTTTTACCCCTTTCAAGCACTGTCTCCTCCTGCCCTCTGGGCCTCCCTCCCTGCTCAGCCAGCCTACAGTGGGAAAGCATTAAGAAATAAAACAATATCAAATGTAATCAAAGGCAGGCTGGTGGGAGTTTGTCTTCTGGGGTTTCCTCCTCTCTTATTGCTTTCTCAAAGAACAAACTCCTGGGAGGACTCTGGAGTGATTTAGTGGAGCAGGAAAGGTCAGGAGGCAGGGAGCTGCCTGCTCCCTCAACTCAGCAAATTCTGTGATTCTGTGACTCTGAAATAACCTAGGATACTTCAGCCTTGGGAATTTTTCTTCTAGTGGCTGCTCAGTCAGATGTCAAAGCTGGGAACAGCTTGGCTTGGTGGGGACCCGTTCGTGCCCCCGGCTCTGGGGCTCGGTCAGCGGGAGCTGCTGGGAGCGGGGCTGGGGCCGAGGATGCTCCAAGGATGCCCTGGAGAGAGGGGGGATCCGAGGGGGCGAGTTCACAGCAGCGCGGAGGAAGCGCTGACCTTTCAGAAGCGATCTTCCTCGCCCGCTGCTATTTATCCAGCACTCCCAGGGCTCCGTGCCGCGCCTGCCGGAGCGCGGGGCTCGGGGATGCGGGGCTCGGGGATGCGCGGGGCTCGGGGATGCGGGGCTCGGGGATGCGGGGCTCGGGGATGCGGGGATGCGGGGCTCAGGGATGCGGGGCTCAGGGATGCGGGGCTCGGGGATGGGGGGCTCGGGGCTCAAGGATGCGGGGCTCGGGGATGCGGGGCTCGGGGATGCGGGGCTGGGGATGCGGGGCTCAGGGGTGCGGGGCTCGGGGATGCGGGGTTCGGGAATGCCCGGCGGGCCGAGCAGAGGCTGCAGCGCGGTGTTCACCCGCATCCACCTCCCGAGAGCCGAGCCAAGCTGCCCAGCCAAGCCGCAGCAGCAGCCGGGCCGGGGCGGAGGCAGAGCTCCATCAGCCCCAGCCGCTCTTGGCTGCGGGGCCCGGGGCGTTTGACATCCCAGGGGAGAGGGGGCTTGGTGGAGAGCTGTTGTGGTGCACCAGTTTAGTTGTTCTCTTGCACTGGGTGGTTGGGAATTTGCACAGAATAGTTTTATATTGCACTGTATAGCTGATGTTACATCATGTGGTGTGTTACCCCGTTTCCCCATCACATGCTCTTTCCCTCACCTGTCCCGGTACCACCTGGTGGTCCCTCCCCTGGGTTACCCCTCCCCTCGGCACTCCTCAGTGGTGTCCCATTGGCTGTGGACCTCTCCCTCTGTCCCCCTCCTGGGGTATAAAAGCTCCCTGCCACCAGGGAACGCTCTCTTTCCTCCCATGTGTTTGTCCACCTGATGTGTGTCTTGGAATAAAGGACATTTCCCACGTGGAGGAGACCGCTTCTCAATCTTTTGCCTTTGTGTATGAAGTATCGTGTGGGCAGGGATCTGTAGCTACTGGAGTGGACCCCAACAGCCCAGGAAACACGATTCTTCAGAGAGCAAGGCTGGGCTGCCAGGACAGGCACCTGCCCTGTGCATTGTCAGCAGCCCCACGTGGGCTGGAACCCCTTCCCTCCACAACACCTCTGCAGACACCCCAACCCTTTCTGTCATCACCCCAAAGCCTCTGCCAGCCCCTGATCCAAAAGGGAGCCATGGCACAGGGAGGTTTGCATGGAGCAGGGAACAACCTCTGTCTCACTGACCTCCCACTCAGCCACCACCATGAGGATTATTTTTAAATCAGGTTCCCCAAACTGACAGGACCATTTCCAGGATCTGCTTCCTGCACTTTGCACCCTCTCTTCACCTCTCCACCTGGTGCAGATGTCAGCCAGTGCCCTGGCAGATGCAGGCCAGGGACAACATTTTACGTAGGTACATATAAAACATAAAAAAAAAAATTATTAAATCCTGAGTATAATCATAATTTGCTGGCTGCAGAGCCCCAAGTGGTGCACAGCTCTTGGCAGACAGATGGGGCATGGGTTTCCTAAGTTCAAAATAAATCAATTTATCTTCCCGTGCACTGCCTGGCTTTCAGTCCAGCCAATCCTCTACCAAGAAAACAATGAAAATAAGTGAAAGCATTTGTGGTTGTTTACTTAAATATCCAAAGAAAGTAAATGAAAACCACAGTATTCTTTAGAAAAGTATCCTCAAACCAAATCCCTCTGCTGTATAAATATAAACTATAGCAATGTGGCAGAGCCCGATGATTATTTTATTTCAGGACCTGTTTGGAACATCAGCCTTGAAACAACAGCGTAGTGGGGCAGTTTTCCAAAGCTTTCCCTTAAAGGAAGTACATTTATCAATTAATGAAAAGGATTTGTAATAAACAGCAGTGACAGTCCCACCTATTTTGGGCTGGGAATGCCCTGAGCAGCGAAGTCCTTGGGTGATCTCTTGGTGAGAGATGGGGATATTCGGCCAGAATGTATTTTTTTGTGGTTTGTTGCCCAAGCAGAGGGCGGTGGGTGCTCAGAGAGGGGCTGGCGGTGGGTGCTCAGAGAGGGGCTGGCAGTGGCCCCCAGGCCAGTGGGGAGCAGAGGGGCTCCTGTCCAGGTTCGGGTGTCTGGAGCATCCCGGTGTCCTTGGTGCTGCACCCGAGGATCCTGAGGGGGACTGGGCTGGGCTGGAGGCTGCAGACCATGTCCCCACCGTGGGGACAGCTCCTGAGCTGGGGAAAGTCTGGTTTCCCAATCCTCCCCCTCGCTGGGATCCCAGCCTTTCCCTCCATCAGCCTCCTCCTGCTGCTGGTCCTCTCCCCACCCTCCCTCTGCCCCCGGCTTTGCTCCCTCTCAAGAGCGCCTGGGAGAAGAGAAACCCGGCTGTAAATTAACCAGGAGGATTTTTCAGTCTGAGATGTGCTCTTCCCCCCTTTCTTTCTCCCCCCCCCGCAGCGCTGTTATTTCATCTCGGCTGCCAAACTCCCGGGAATTAATCCCGGCCGGCGCTGACAGCGTTTACATTCAGCGCTGCTCAGATAAACCATATCAGCCTGCGCAGCTGAAGAGGAGCCGGGCGCGGAAGGAAGGGCTGCCTCCTGCTCAGTGTCAGCCCCTCTGGGCTGCCAGGGTGTTTTCCTGCCGTTTTTCTTCTCCCTGGGGGCTTTGCTCGGAGCAGGGAGCCACCAAAACCTCCCCCACTGGGGAGGGTGGCCATGGTGGGGTTCATGCAGAGAAACCTGGCTCTTATCCTGGTGAAGGGACATGTCCTTCAAGCTGGTGGGAATCTGCAAGCTTCTCACCCTGTGCCACCCCCACACCCACTTCTCCTTACGGCCAGCTTCCATGGGATGGGGTTTCCTAGAAATTTCGATGGCCATGTTAAAACCTGCAGTGCAGTCATTGCATGTTCTCTTTCTTAATCTCCCCCCCTGCAGCTGTGTTCCTGCCTGTCCCCCGCAGTGGCCTCCCAGCCCTCCCCTCAGCTGTCACCAGGTGCCAGCAGGACAGAGACACACGGTGCAGACGTGTCACCTCCGGTCCCACCCAGCACCAGGATGGTGGAGCCACCATTCCCAGCTTGGGACAGGCCTTGGGCAGGAGCACTGGGCCCTGGAGTGGATGGAGAGCCTTTCCTGGAGCTGGAGCATGGCAAGTGGACTTGGGGCACACCATGGGCCATGCATTAGCTGTCAAATTCCTCCTTCCCTCCATCTCCCAGCCCACAAAACATCACTGGGGCCACCAGTGATCTCAGAGCTGGACCTCCACCAGCTCCCTTGGGCAGCTCCTGGAGAGCAGCACCCCCAGGCTGGGACATTTGGGAACAAGGTGGGTCTGGCACTCTGTGAGCAGAGGGCAGTGAGGGTGTGAGCCCATTGTCCCAGCCCCTGGGCCAGTTTTCTGGCGTGGTGTGAGCTTCAGCCTCCTTTTCCAGCAGCACTTGCAGGGCTCTGGTGAGGCCACAGGGCCTGGGTCAGGGTGTGATCGTCACAGCCACCCTGACGTGACAGCATCTGGGGGTAAATATTAGTACGAAGTGAAGGGCTGTGTACATATTTTCTCCCTGCAAGGTAATGCTGAAATTCCCTGCTCCTTTTCAACAAGCTGTTAGGAAAAAAACAGCCCCATTTTAGCACCCTCTGACCACTGCTGGTCCTGGCTACTCTCAGCTCAGCGTGCCAAGGCCTGGGAGCTCCGGGTGCCACTGCAGAGCTGAGTCCTGCTGCTCCAGACTTCCCAGCCGTCTCCCATCTGGAGCAGAGCAGTGTGCAGGCTTTGCTGACTGCTCACTTCTGCCTGGGAGCGTGTACAGGATGTGGCAGAGACTCTGAGGATGGCTTATTAATCACATTAACAGCACCAAGTGGTTTTTTGCCCCACAAGAAAAGAGACAGCAGGAGAAGATTGAGCCAGGCACTTATTCCCCTCCCCACATGAGTAGGCCTCTGGATCCCTTCTCTGTGGCCGTGGTGAAGCTGTAGGGAAATAAAAGGTTCCTCTTGCAAGGCCACCCTTCTAATTGTGGCCTGGGCACTCCAGAGTAGTTCAAGTGCCTGCCCATGCAAAACTGCACCACTCAGCTGCTGTTTTTTCCAACATGTAGGGCTGGAGAATAGCTTTGTTGCCCTCAGCCCAACAGGAGAAGTTGGCACCAGGCTCCCCAAGACCCTGAGCAGCCTCCAAGGCACCAATCCCTGCCCTCCCCCCTCTCAGAACAGTGTTCCCCAGCTCAGTCCCAAACTGGGATTGCTTCCCTTAAAACTGTTTGTGGAAAGGTGCTGCTGTTTTCTGCCCCTCTGTGGGATGGGTTTTCCCACCCCTGGAAAGCTCTTCTGGATTCAGGGTAAAGAGGAGCACAAGAAACAGGATTGCTTGAATTTGCTTTCCAAGCCTTGGATCCCACAGCAATGGAGCACAGCACGAGTCTGTCTGTCTGTCTGCCTGTCTGTCTGTCCATCCTCTGCCAACAACTTTGGAAAGGCTGGCCAGTGTCAGCTGAACTTGTGAGGACCTGTTTTGCAAATGAAGGAGCTGGAAAGACCCACGGGGGGAAACGGCAAAGTGACCCAACCCTTCTGGACCCCCCTGCAACGTGATCCAGCCTCAGCGAGAGGAGCAGGGGGAGCCACCAGGGACTGAGACATGGAAAACTGGGCTGCTGCTGCTGCTCAGGGAGCTGGTTGTTGTTTTTACAGGCTGGGAACAGCCTCACAGTCCTCGGTGGTTGTGGCTGCTGCACGTTGTGGCCATCAGTGAGCCTTTTGCACTGGCTGGGCTGCCAAAGGCACAGGAATAGCTCCTGATCCAGGGACAGACCCTGCTGGTTTGCACGAGTACCTGGAAGCCAAGTGAAGAGCCTGGAGGAGGAGCAAACCCTTCCTTCCCCACCTCTACCACCCTTGGTGGGCACATCCACTCCCTTTGCTGCTGCTTTCCTGCCCAAAACCTCCCTCAGAGTGAGCAGGAACCCTCAGACCCACACAGCCATGGGGCAGCCCCCAACACCCCTCACCTTCCAGCCACCCCCTCAGAAAGAAACCAAGCAGAGCTGGAGGGGGTTTGATTGATTTATCCACTGAAGATACAAGTTTCAGTTTAATAACACCATTTTGTCCGGTTACAAACATACTAAAAACCTACAAAAAAAGAAAAAACGAGTTACACCCACATACACGGAACGCAGGTATAAAACCAGCACGGAAGCGCCGAGGAACACGAACATGAACAGGATCTGCAGCAGGAACAGGAAAGACATGGAGTTACATCAGACCACGCTCATGTCTGTGGGTCACGCTGGGGCTGGGTCAGACATACCAACAATTAGAGACGACTTCAGCTATGGAAAACAACTGGCAGCCTGGCACAGAGGTCAGACCAGGCGGGTGGGTTTGGCCCTCCCTTTCCCTAAGCTGGTCCAAGGTCAGCGCGTGGGTTTCCCTTTTATCCCTCTGCCTGGCATTGGTGGTGCTGGCCCCCACATCCCCACACCAGGGCAGCAGGGGAGGCTGAGCTCTGGCACCAGAGTCCAGCCAGGTGAAATCTGGCTCCCCCTGAAGTCGCTGAGCATCCCCTGGGACAGCGGGGACACACTGTGACCTCTTTCCTGGGACAAAGGGGCAGGGATGTGAGAGGACTCCCCTGGGACAGGGGATTTGTCACCCCCCAAGAGAAGATGAGGCTGGTGGCACGAGGCCCATAAGGGTTCTGGTGGTGTTGGGGGGTCTCTCTAGCTGGGTGTCTGCAGGGCTAAACCTGCCATGAATGTTGGCCATGGAGGGGGGACATGGTGGGTGGGATCTGTCCCCATCCCAAACCAGTGCTCCCATTCCCCCAGTGCCCAGCTCCCTCTGACCAAACACCGAGCTGCAGGGGAGGGAACAAGAGCTGGCTGATGTGAGCAGGTGCTGCCAGGGAGAGCCAGCACGGGGTGCTCAAGGGGGACCCTGCCCCAGGGATACTGAACCCCTCCTCACTCAGCATTTCTCTTCCTCTGGCAGGGGGCACAGAGGCTTTCCCACCTGGGTCACAGCTCCAAGCCCTGATGATATTGCCAAGGCATGGCAGAGCCAGGGGCTGGCTGGGTCTGGGGGGTGCAGGGGTCCTCCACGGGGACCAGCTGGCCCCTAAGATGTGCTGGCAGTGCTGCCCTGAGCCTCAGCTTCTGTCCTGTGAGCTCTGGGGAAAGGACTTTGCGAGCTGGCCCCTACCTGCCGCCACCAAGGAGAGCAAGGCTCAGCCTAAGTGTGCCCTTAGCTCGGCCTAAGCGTGCCAGGAAGTGAAAGGTCAAGCCCCAGAGGGCAAGAGCTGAACAAAAGGGGGATAAAGGGGCCCCCAGTCAGCTGTGGTGGGGCTGGGGGGAGCAGTGATGGGGAATGGATGTGTGTGTGCCAGAGCCAGGACACGGCCCCCCTTTCTGCTCTTCCACGTGGCATTTATCAGCCCTGTCGCTCTGGAATGGTGCTTTTCCCTTACTCTGTTGATCTCCCTCTCTCCCCAGATGAGAACATTCCTGGATTCCAGCAATGCCTCCTCTGCTGCTCCTTTCATCTCCATCTCCTCCCTCCCGAGCCTTGCCCCGGCCGCCCTCCTGCTCCATGTCACTTCCTAGGAAGCTGATAAAAATAAACGTGGTTTTGTTTGCCTCTCTTGGAGCGGCCTGCAGTTTGGCTGATGGGGGGGTGCTCCTCGAGGGACAGCAGCTGCACACATCTGGATCTGCTTTAGGAAAGAGTGCTTGGAAAAAAACCCAAGCCCAGCACACACGCACGTGGGCGCAGGAGGCCACGGGTCAGCTTTTTCTGGGGTTGTAAAAAAAAAAGGAGAAACCAAAGCACTGTTTAATGGAAGGTGGGGGGACCTCCCTGCTGCTGCTCCCCAAAAACCAAGGCACACGGGTAGGTTGGGAATGAACATGGAGAATTTCCAGACACTCCAAAGTGGCTTCTCTGCAGACTGGGAGCCCAGTTTTGGTTGAGGGAAGGTGGGGAAGGGGAAAGGGTTTGCACTGCAAAAATAAAATTCCCACCTGGAGATTATTAACCTCAAAGGTTAATGTGCAAATTTTGTCTAAAGATGAAACATCCCTGTAGGGAAACATCCCTGGCCCAGCATCCACAGAGCACAGGGAGTGCATGAACCCCTCAGGAACTTGTGCTGCTGGCCTCTAGGCAGTCAGCTCGTGAGTGCCGTGATGTGCACACACACAAACATCCCCCAACAGTCTTGATCCAAGTGATCCCTCTCCAGTCCTGCCCTGGAGGGAAGTCGATGGCTGAACAGGCTTTTCCCATCCATCCCCACCCCAGGCAGCAGCAGCAGCTGTTTGAGGGATGCTGCACTGACCCCCGAGGGATGAGCAGCCATTGGCACCTTCACCAGTGCAGGCTGAATTTTGGGGATGCTGACTCTAGCTGGCAGCCCGCCCCGTGAGCACAGCAGCATCACCTGTCACCCTGTGCCTGTCCCTCCCTTTCACAGCCCCCTGATCCTGCACGCTGCCACGCCAGGGCCAGCTGTGCCCAGCTGTTATTGCCACCCAGCTCTCGTGGGTGCCCAGGACGTGCCACTGCTCCTCTCCACCAGTGGTAGCCTGGGATGTGGGAAGGAATGGACTGCAAGGCCAGAGTGACTGCAGTGGCATTATTGGAGTCCTGGGGCTCTTTTGAGACATCACAAACCTGTTCTGTTCCTGGGGACGGGGAAAAGCACAGGTGGGCAAAGCAGGAGTTTCTGTCTGTCTGTCTGCTCTGGAGGAGGGAGGTCAGCCTGGGGCAGTGACCAGTGTCCCCACAGTGCAGGGATGTCCCCAGGGTGGCTGTGGGGATCCCAGTTGGAACTCTGGGCTTGCTGCCTGTCCAGCTGGCATCCAGGAGAGGAGCTGGTCTCTCTCAGGAGGCTGCCAGCTCTCCAGGACAGCGGTGGAGCGAGGCCAGAGGAAATCTCAGAGGGGAACCCTCCTCCCACTTCCACAGATAACATTGCCCTTAATGCTGGAGCTCTAAAAATAGCAGAGGCCTTTAGGGAAATATTGGGTGGCAATGATTCCAAAGCTTCCCAGCACATCTGACATTTCATCCTCAATCCTTTGCCATTCAGTTCCCAGAAATGTTATGAATCCAACCCCATGAGGGAAGGAGGCAATGGGGCTGCTCCTCCTCCCTTTTTCTTAACTGCAGGGGAAACTGAGGCACAAAGCAGGCAGACTGACCCAGAGGTTCAGGAAGAGTTGGTGTTGGAGGCGGGGTGAGTGCTCCAAGCCCTGCAGCCACGTTTTGGGGGTGTGGGATTAGCCTTTGTCAGGCACAGGCAGGAGCACGGCTGTCCCCAGGAGGGACACAGCTCCTGCGTGGGCTGAATTCCACCAGGCACTTTATTTGGAGGAGCCCAGTCTCACCACGAGGGCAGGAATCTGCTCTATACAAGGTATTTATTAATGTTTAACAGAGAAGGGACCTTTCCTCATAACCAGAAATCCCTCCTGATATGTCTGTGCCATCTTTCCTCCTCCTAGTCACAGCCTGACCCCCTTCTCACTGAGAGGGCAGAGCTGGGCAGGCAGACCTACCCACAGCAGCCCCCAGGGCACATCAAGAACCAGGCAAGCCCCTCCTCAGGGAGCTGCAGGGCAGTGGGTGGACTCACCAGCTCCCCACGTGTGGCACAGGGATCCCACCCACACGCCATGCTCTGAGCCACGAGGGATCCCCCAAAGGCATCCCCCTCCTTCCACTCTCTCGTGCTGTGGGGGAGCTCCTCTCCCACCCCAGGAGGGGCTGCAGCAGCCAGCCAAGGACAGGGACTGCGGGTGACAGGAGGAATGAGCTCTGCTGCCCACCTGGTGGTGGGCACGCCGGGTGGCTCTGGCTGTCAGCCCTGCCAGGTGACACCCAAATTGCAAAGCAAAGTGTTCTCGGTGCCTGTCGGAGGTGTCCAGGTGTGCCCCCAAAAGGCAGGCTCAGCCAGGGGCCTCACGTGGAAAATGAGGGTTGTGTTGTTCCTCAGTGAACGGGGCAGCAGCGCTTGTGCAAGGGACTTTGAGATGGTGCAAGTGAGGTGCAGGATTTGGGAGGTGGTGATGGACAGGCCAGGACAGGAAGATGGAGCCAACAGCCAAAGCTCTCCCCTCGCCCTCTGCATCCCCTTCCAGCATCCCCTGCAACTGCTTCACCCCGACCCACCCACACCCTTCACGGTTCTGTGGCTTTTTTTTTTTTTGGCTTATTTAGTTTGATTTTAAACCCCGTGGAGATCAAATTGTGACTTGGCAGCTGACAGAACTGGCCCTACCGGGCTCCCCAAACCGAGCAAAGATCTTGAGAAGAGACCAGAGTGAAGTCCTGGGGGGAGCGAAGCCCTCCCTGCCCCTCTGGTGGCCCCCTGGGCGCTCACAGGGTGGCAGTGGGGTACTGAGCCCAGCCCACCTCCTTGTAGGCTGCTGTCACATGGGTGTAGATGAGGCTCTTCATCTTGCTCCAGGCTCCGTGTGCCTCCGGGGTGAAGTCGTTGGGGTATTCCTCAGCAATCACCTCCAGCATGACACCAGTGAGTTTCTGAGGGGAGGCAGACAGCAAGGAAGGGGTTAATAACTCTCCAGGGAGCTGATCACAGCAAATTGAGCTTTTTCCTACAAAAACACTTGAATGCTGTTGGTCTGCAGGACAGAGATGTCCTGGAGGTCCCTTGACACCCCTGGAGCAGGCAGGACAGGTAAGCAGCCTGCCCAGGCAGAGAGGAGGCAGCTGCTTGCAGGTCGAGGCATCTCCCCAGTCTGGGCACCCCAAATTATTCACAGAATCATAGAATATTCCAGACTGGAAGGGACCCACAAGGATCATCAACTCTTGAGTGAATGGCCATGTGGGGATCAAAGCTGTGATCAAATCTTGGTGTTGCTGCTCCCATCAGAAAGAAACCAAGCAGAGATGGAGGTGGGCTAATTAACCAGCTTGAGTCCCTGCTATCATGCTTAATTTCCAGAAGAAGGGGGACACAGCCACAAACATGGGCACAGCCAGGTGGGATTCCCTGGGCAGGGGGAGGCGCTGGGTGCTCTGGCACTGGCTGTGTGTGGGGATGTGGTGTCCACAGGACAGTGACACAGGGGGACACTCCAGGATGTGGGGAGCAGCCCCCACACCCAGCCAAGGACAGGTCAGCACAGCTCCTGCTGCCCTGCCCTCTCCCTGAAGCAGCCCAAAGGTTATTTTGCTCCCATCCTTTACCTTAAAGTAGACAGGCTCCACTTTGTGCTTGAGGGCATGGGCCTTGCCCACCAGGGCCAGCACAGAGGAGACCTTTTCAGAGTCGTTGAGGTTCTCCACCACGGTGTTGATGGCCCCCATGACCCTCCGAGCGTGCTTGCGCAGCTGCAAGCTCCTCTCCATCTCCAGCGGGTCCTCCATGTGCTTGAACTGGCTGAAGTACTGCTTGGCCGAGGGGAAGTTCACAAAAAACCTTCCAGAAAGAGCAGACGTGAAACGCCATCAGGAGGGGGAGAGCAGGCTGAGGGGTTAAAACAGAGCACGGGGGATGGAGGTGGTGGAATCCACCCCATGTGTCTCACAGCCAGGGCTGATTTTCCTATCAAATTCCCCAGGGGCTGCAGCATTTCAGCTGCCTGAAAACCAGCAGGTTGATGCCTCTTTCCCAAACCCCATCTGCTACAAGGTCATCACAGCTGGATAGTCACTCTCAAAGCAGCAGCAAGACTGAGTTCTTGATGCCCAGAGATGCCACCCAGGCGTGCCAGATGCTGGATATGTGCCCACATATATCAAAACTTCCCATCCTGCCTCAGAGAGCTGGGGATGAGCATGAAAACCTCTCTTTATCCCACCCAGCCTCCTCTCCTTGCTCTCATGGGCTTTATTTCTGCATTACCACCCAGAACAGTCTCTCCTCGTCCAAGTTGCCCCACCTTTCATGGATCAGCCCCATCAGAGTCTCCAGCAGGACCCAAGGCCTGAGCTGATGTCACTGCTCATTTGGGACATTTTTCCCAGCACGAGGATACTCCAAAAACTCACCAGCCCCTCTGGGAGGGGCCTGGGGACCCTCTTTTCTGCAGGATTAAATCAACCCCAATGAAATGCAGCTGAAAGAAATGAAATTGTGGCCACAGCTCATATGCTGGGCTCCACAGGGAGGTGCAGGGCTGGAGGGGACAGGGAGTTGAAGGGCACAAGGAAACAGGGACCAGGGCTGGAGCCACCAATGCCAACACCACCCATGCCAGGATTGCAGCTGGGGCTGACACCTGAGTCACATTAACCACCCCCTTCCACCTCATTTATGCAGGAGAGAACCACACCAGTGCTGGTTCCCCGCTGTCACCCAGCTCCCTCCCTGGCTCCTGGGCTGGTGAAGGATGCTCAGGAGGCAGCAGAGTGCTCCCAGGCTGTCCCCCACCCCTCCTGGCTCCAGGCAGACTCCCTGCTCCCCTCCCTGACCCCTTTCCAAACCACGGGAACCCAAACCCATCCCACCTCTCTCTCCAACCATCCCTCCTTCTCTCCAGAGCTAGGTGACATCCTCATCCCCACTCACCACTCCATGAATAATCACAATATTGAGTACCAGGCTCCTTTACCAGTTTGTTATCCTCCTTTCCCCCCCTCCCTCCCTTCCTTCCCCCGCTCCCTTGGCTGGTGAGAGCTTGGGGGCATTGCCAAGGAAGCGGCTGAAGCTGTGCCTGGAGTGCACCACCGCTCCTGCTGCTTCCCCAGGCAGCTGGGACTCATCAGATGGCCCAAAATAGGTTTTGGAGGTGTGAAGAATGTGTGGCAGAAAGGGTGGGGGAGGAAGGAAGGTGGAAGGGGGAGACGAGGTGTTGCTTTTCAAACCCAGAGGGGACCCACGACAAAACTCCTCTTGTTGTTGTGCAGCCTCCTCCCCCCAGCACAGCTCCTCCTGACACATCTGGTCCCTGTCGGGAGAAATCACTCCCAGGCCTGGCTGTCTGCAGCTCCTGCTGCCACAGAGATGCTCAGTCCTTCAGCCCAGAGCTGTCAGAGAGGTGCTGGGGGATGGAGCTGGCCGGGGCTTCACAGACAACATCATTCCCAGGATCTAAGACTTCTGCCCTGGGCATTTCCCCACAGAAGGGCAAGTGTTCCACTCTGGTTTAATTTTTTTCCAGCTGGATTCAGCATCCTTCTGCCCTCATCCCATCCCTCCCCACCTCTCTTCAAGCTGTTGCACTCCAGTCACCCAGCAAAGCCCTCCAGCTCCAGCAGGGATCAGAGCTATGGGTTTTACCATCCCTGCTAGTGGACCTTTCCCCTTCACAGGCTCCCCCCAGGCACTGGGAGCAAGGGATGTCACTGGGAGTGGGACCTGCTGCCCCAGCCAGGGAATGGAGGCTGCCAGCTGCTGGCCCCTGCATGCCTCAGCCTCTGAACCCCAAAGCACAGGAAGCTCCCTGAAAAGCTGTATTTTATCTCAGCTGAAGGGCAGGATGTTCTCAAGGCATGGGAAAGGAGTTGAGAAAAATTCCTGGTCTGAACCAGGAAGGGAATAGCAATGGGGGACTGACCTCTGCATCACGAGGAGTCACAGTGTGTCCCCAGCACGAGAAGGGCCAAGCAGAGACCCTGGCACCATCACCTGCACCTCTCCCCACATTTGGACAGATATGACAGCAGCAAAGACTGGTCAAACCCTCAAAATACCCCAACCTGTGGGAGACCAGACCAATGAAGGATCCAAATTCTTGGTTTCCAGCCTTTCCCTGCTTTGCAGGCCCTCAGGCTGATGCCCCTACGGGAGCTTTCCCAGGGGATGTAAAACCAGCAAACCCTCAGCTCCTGTGTTCAATCCTGTGTCTGCTGGATTTCTTTGGTGGAGAACTGAAACAGGGGAGCCCAAAACATCTTCAGGAGCAAACCTATGGATGGCCAGAGACCTGCAGCCACCTCTGCTTGGAGAGCAGCAGGCGCCTGCAGCAAGAACTTCAGCCTGGAGCAAATATTTGAGCTGTCAAACCACAAAGAAGAGGGAAGGAGGCTCACTCAGTGGTAGTTGTTAATAAACAGAGAAGATTAATTTAACACAAAGGTTAAATATAACCAGAGGAAAGGAAGAAAAAAAAAAAAGAAGAAATAAAATAATCCAACAGTAGTGAGTTAGAAGAGGTGTCTGTTGGGGTTTTTCCATCTATAGAAAATTTTGAGAGTTCAAACCTCTTGGGCTCTGGAAGTTTTTTGGATCATTATGTGTGCGTGTGTGTGGTTTGGGCTTTTTTTCTCCATCAGAGTCATTAAAAGATGATATTTACCATTGCCTATCACACAAAATGATGATTGATAGGAACCAGATGCCTGCATACCGATCTCATTAAATTTCTTTTTAAGCGATTCCATTCTCCACCCGCTAATTTGTACTCTGCCAGCGACATCTGGACCCAGCGGACAGGATGTCAGGATTGCTTTTCCTCTCTCTTTTGCCCTTGTAACAACTTTAAGGACACAACCATTCCCAGTAGCAGAGCCAAAGGAAATAATTAAGGTGCAAAGCCACTGCAGTTACTGGAAACCTGTTTTCTGTTAGGAGGAGTGGCATCTCCTCCATCTCCGCCACCTTCCTCCCTCTCCCCAGAGCACACAGAGCAAATCCTGCATGGAGGAACCCTCCAGGCCCAGCACCTCCTTGCCTCCCCAGCTGGAAAGAGGACACCTGGATGCTGCCTGGTCCCCCCAGGCACCTAAACCCTTGCTACTTCACTTCCCCTGTTTGCAAACCATGGGGTGAAAATGCTCACCTCAGATCTGCTGGGAGGCTTCAGCTTAAGGCCCAGCCAGCACTTGGAGACTGCCTTTTTTCCAGATCTCCACAATCATTTAGGTTGGAAGAGGCCTTTAGGATCACCAAGCCCAACTCTTAACCCAGCACCGCTACCACTAAAACACATCCCCAAGTGCCACATGTACACATCTCTTAAATCCCTCCAGGGTTGGTGACTCAACCTACCAATGCTTTCATGTTTTCTCTCGCCTCGTCCCTCTACGTGGGAGAAACTCTAAGGCAGCCTGGAGCCTCGGTGTCCCTTTCAAACCTCTCCTTCCAGCTCCTCTCTGGGGTGCCTACAAAGCAGCTGATAATGGGTAGGCAGGTGCTGTGTGCTGCTGCTATTTATTGTGCCGAGGGCTGGCTCACGGCTTTGCCTGCGTGTTCCCCCTGCTCCTCCCAGCCACCTGTAGCCCACCATCCCCTTTTCAGGCTGGGGAAAGGCTGCTGCCTGGGGGTTTACCCAGCCCAGGGTCAGGAAGGTCTCAGCCATGTCGATGCTACAGCTCAGCAAGACAGAAAAAGGCAAATCTAAGGAGTAGGAAGAGGATGGTGCCTGCCTGCTCCAGTGTCCTCTCTCTGAAAGCTCCTGGACAGGTGGAGATGGTGGTGGGAAGGGCCAAGCCCCCCATCCACACACTAATGCTAAATTCACCTTCTACAGCTGAGAGGAATGTGTAGCTGGCCTTCCTCCAGGTGAAGCTCACATCCCCTGCAAGCCTTGGGAGCAGAACCCAGCACGATGCTGAACCGTGCTCGGGGGCTGTGATGCCCCAGTGCCCAAGGCACAGGGACCAGGACAGCCAGTGGGGCTGGGAGTCGACTCCTCAGCAAAGATCCCACCAAACACATTTGGACAAGAGCTAGAAACCCCAGGCAGGTCCTGCTGACTTCTGTGTGCACAACTCACACCTCCAAGTCGTCGTTGCTGTTGTTTTTCCCTAGCACATCTGTGGATTCAGCCCGAAGCCTCCCTGGATGAACATTTATCCATGGGAGGAGTGAATTAACAGCACCAAAGTGGCTTTCCCACGTGTCTCTGGAGACCTACCTCCCTTGGAGCTGGAAGAAGACCCCTAGCTGGGTAGAGAGGTGGGTGAGACCCATCCACAAGGACGTGGTCCATGTTGCACTCAGGCTGAACCTGTGTGTGGCTGGTGTCCACCACCAGCACCAGCTCTCCCTTGGTGATTCCAGCCTGCTCAGCTCGGGCAGGATGGGCAGCCAGCCGGCACTCAGTGTTCCCCAGGCACCCTGAGTGCCTGCCAGCCTGGCTGGGGCTGTCCTGACGTTTCCCTGCCGTTAATGAGCCCTGAAGCTCCCGCAGCCTCATTAACGGGGCCGGTGGCACCGCCGGGGCTTGGCTCTCCCCACTGCTCTGCAGGGGAATTGCCACGGCTGGTACCGACCCATCCTCAGCCACAGCCAGGGAAAATGCCCGGGCACACTGCTCACCCTCTTTGCTTGCATTGGTCACGGATATCCTTGTGGATCTCGGGGTGCTGAGTGGGATTTTTTACCCCCACGGGGCTTGCAAGTGATGCAAGGGCAGCACGGGGACTGGGGACATGGGGAAGGTTCTTTGGATATCCTGAGAGCTGCTGGCAGTGCTGAGGTTGTGGCTGGTGTGGGATGTGCCACACACAGCTGCCTTGGCCATGGAGAAGCCAGGAGGGCTGGTCCTGGGAGCTGTGATCAGACAATGCATGGTAGGGGAAGGGGCTGGTTTGAGCTTATCAAACCCTCACTCACCCCCTCAGTGCTCAGGGAGTGGTTGTTAGGTTGGGAAATGTCCCTTATGTACGCCTGTGCTCTGGCTCTCCACAAAAACATCTCCCCAGCTTGACCACAACCATTCACGAGCGTGGGACAGGGACACTGCTGCTGCTCTTCACTGGGCCCTTTTCAAAGAGAGATATTGCACCTCTCTGAGCCACTTTGCCCTGAAATGTGTCCTTCATCAGCCGGGAACGGAGCCTTTCCCTATGGACGCCTCCACAAAACACATGTTGGCTTTGGGGGTAGCTGCAAAATCACTTCTTTAAATGCCATTTTTGGGTAGATTCAACCCATACTTTTTTGATTCAGCTGGAAAAAAAAAAATGGTTTTCTGCATTGCCAGACTCATTACTCAGATTTTTTGCTATTTTAACCTAGAACCCACAATAACGTCTGGCATCCAAGGAGTGCTTTCACATTTTAAAGCTCTTTGCAAAGTGTCTGAATCCAGGTGTGTTTGCTCAGACTAAGCAGCCGTCGAGACCCAGGGGCCTGATCCTGCCTTGGCAAACCTTTTCCTTCCCCTCCTACACCTCTTGAGGGGGAAAGAGCACATCAGGAGCAATGGAGAAGGCGGAAATTTGGAAAGCTGATGGCTCTGAAGTGCAGACAGAGGGAGCAGAGTGCTGGAGAAGCCCTGAGGAGGCGGCACAGCCTGCCGTGGCTGAGCCAGGTTGCGTTGCCTGCACTTGGCTTGGCGTTACCATTTGGTCCAGATGCTCCTGGGATCTAATAGAAACCATCCCTGGGTTTTAGCCCCTCTGGAATCCATAAAGTTTTGTGGTGTCACGTCTGTGCCTGTGGTACGTGTGTGTGGGTGTGGGAGCCGGCCGGGACAGGCTGAGCTTTCAGCCCTGGGCGCTGGGCTGAGCTGGGCCCTGCAAAGGAGAGAGGGTCCCAAACCCCCTGTGATGTTCACCCCAGGGTGCTCTCAGCCCCTGTGTGCTGCAGAGGGCTGAGCCACCCCCGGGTGTTTGCATCCCCAGCCCTGTGTCACAGAATTCCCAATAAACCATCGGAAGGAGAAAAGGGGTACCCTGGGGAGGGACAGGGCTGGAGGGCTCCTGCACCCAGTGAGGGATGATGCAGGCTCTGAAGGCTGCCCTGCTCCGTGCTGAGGGAGGGGTCAAAAAGGACTGATTCCTGGATAACACATGGGGAAACTGAGGCACAGCAATGAGCCCGGGGCGTGGGGAGGCTTTGGAGGAGCTTCAGCCCAGGGCTCTTGGGAATCACTCAGCCCCAGGTGAGCAGCTCAGCCCCAGCTCCTGCTCCAGCCCCAGCAAGGGTTAAGGCAGCTGCGAGATGTGAGATGGAGCTGCAGAGGCCCCTGAGCTCCCGAGGAGGAAGATGAGCGTGGCGAGGAGACTCTGCTTCCTCCGGGGCGAGGCTCCCCGCCGAGGAAATTGTCAATTAGCGGCACAGTTTTAACCGCAGAGCGCACATTCCCAGGATCCGGGGGCTGCTCAGCCCTAGTCCCCATTATTCCTGTTTGTGTCCCCCGGGGTCCCAGAGCTCTGTGAGATCAGGGGCTCCTCGTGCTAGGGCAGGACCCCGGGGGTTTGCTGTGGGTTCAGGCACCAGCAGCAGCCACGAGGGATGGGAACATGATGCCCA
Source organism: Passer domesticus (assembly GCF_036417665.1). Taxonomy (NCBI): domain Eukaryota; kingdom Metazoa; phylum Chordata; class Aves; order Passeriformes; family Passeridae; genus Passer; species Passer domesticus. The sequence continues at coordinate 8,715,432 of NC_087493.1, forward strand.
GCTCTGTGCCTCAGTTTCCCCACCTGCAAAGCATGGAAAGGCTGGGGGTGGAAGGGTGGGATGCTGGTTAGGGACAAGGGAGCTGGGCTGGGCTCCTGCAGGATGGCAGCATGGCAGGTCCCCCATCCCTGCCTTTTGGTGGGCATTGCCTCCAGCCTCAGAGCACAGCATCAGGCCCCAGAATAACTTCAGAAATCCTGCAACCCCCCAGCCCTTCCTACATGGGAAAATGTAATTCCCTGTCCTCAGCAGCTCTGAAGGGATGGAGAGAGGATGAACAGGTAATCTCTAAAGAGATGGAGAGAGGATGGAACAAGGAGAGACCCTCTGCCACCAGGCACAGCCAAGCCACTGGTCACAACCCCAGCCACAGAAGTGCTGACTTTTAAAAGAGATTTAGCTGCTCTCACCACTCTGCCCGTGGGGGCTGCACTAAAGGGGGCTCCACAGCTTCTTCTCCCTAGCCATACCTGTGCAAACCCTTTTCTGCCTCAGTTTCCCTAGCAAGGGGAGCAGGAGCACCAGGCTGGTGCTGGTGAAGCAGAGGCTGAACTGGAGCAGCTCCCAGCCACACGCTGTGTGCGTGCCCACCCAAAATGTGTGTGGGGGAGGTCACCTCGCACCCACCCCCCCAGCGGCCGCCCCCTGCCCAGCCCCGACCTCCGGAGCTGCTGAATCACGTCCTGGGCAGCAGCTCCAGGCATGACCCACTTCTGCCGCGGCTGCTCCAGCTGTGGGCACAGCTGGGTGCTCCAGCCCCAGGGCTGCCCTGCTTTCGGCTGCCACGCGCTTCCCCGGGGGGCTCGGGTGCAGCTCAGAGCTCCCAGAGGGGCTCAGACCTCTCTGGGGACAGGGTTTGTGAGTAGGGGACACAAACCAGCAGGTCTGCTGCCTCTCCCAAATGGCATCGCTCTCCCCAGGGCCGTGCACAAGGCCAGACCCCACTCTGAGCATCCCGGGGAAGCTCTGGCTGAGGGAGCAGCTGGTGGGTTTAGCTGGGGTGTGCCAGGGCACGTGCCATGGCTAAGGATGTAAAGGCTCCCAAAGAGCCAGGGTTCACCCCAGCAGGCAATTCTGTCCTGCCTTGTTGTCACAGCAGGAGAAAACCTCCACCACAGCACACAACTCTGCCTGCATTAAAAAAACAAACAAACAAAAAACCAAAACCAAACTGGACCAAAAACTTCTGCTGGGAAAGTTTGACTTGGGACCACAGCTCGGCCACCCAGTCCCCACACCACACCTTGATTCTCCTCATGTCCAGTCCTGCTCCAAGCACCATGGGGACTCCAAAAGCAATGAGCTGCCCTGGGTGAATCCCCCACGGCATTGCCACGAGTCCCTTGGTGCCACAGCCTCCCTGTGTCTGTGGGCAGTGGGCACCTGGAAGGGCTGGCAGTGGGGCCATGGCATGGCCCAGCTGCTGGGCAAGGGGCTGGGGTGGCCAAGCCGTGAGCTGAACCTCCTGGGGTGAGGCTGAGGGAACTCTTGTAACCCCCAGACCTCTGCCATTCCTGCTTCAAGCCCAGCCTAGGTAGGTTTGGTGTCCCCAGCCATGGAGCTGTCACAGCTCCTGACTGCCCTGGCTGCCTACACGGACTGGGGGCCACGGGAGAGTGAGCTCAGCCATCAGCTGGCTCTGAGAGAAGGAAATGTTTGTCAAGGAGGTGGAGAGGGGTCTCCAATGTCATTTTGGAATCTGCAGAGGGTTCTTGGTAAGAGAATCCCATTGCAGTGCTGGCAGCGAGCCTGGAGGGGAACGGGCTCTGCTGATTGTGGTGTCCAGGGAGGCTCTGCTCCCTGCAGACCCCGTGGGCTCAGAGCTTTAGCTCAGTCAACCAGAAAACTTTCAGATGATTCTAAGCGAACAGCACATCCTTCCAAGGGGTTCCCTGCACACCCACAGTCCCTGGTGCAGGAGAAAACAGCAAGGACACAACCCACACGTGGGGTTTGGTCCAGGTGGGGTCTGACAGGGGACATCCCAGCATTACTGACCCCAGGGATCAGCGGTGTGGCTCTGGGCAGGATCTTTGCTCTTTGCCAAAGGCCATTGCAGGCATCTCGCCTGCCCCTCTCCTTGCCCTCCTCAATAAGGAAAGCAGCCTGTTGGTGCCATACCCCACTGATGCCCCAAACTCCCAGTGCCACCCTGTGGGATTTCCACTTTCCTGGATATGCTTTTACTCCCAGACAACACAAGAACCCTCTGCTCCCCACCTCCCGAGCATCTCCCCTGCTCTGGCTGCAGGTGCAGGGCTCTGAGCTGCTGCCTGTGCCCCACTGCCATCGGGGGATGCTCCACACCCCCCCCGTGCCCCCCACCGCCAACTTCAGCGCTCTCCTTCCCGCCGACGCTGCCGCCGGAGGGACAGATGGTGCCCTCGGAGACACACCTGCTTGGGTTTTATCTTGGCTCCCAACTTGCATTATTTCACCCGGCAGCCTGCTACGGACCCGTGCCATCCGCACAGCGCTCCTGGGGGGGGCCAAAAACCCCGGAGCCCCAAGCCAGCCGCAGCCGGGGCTGAGCTCCCCCCGCTCCGCCGCCCCCCAGCCCCGGCTCGGGTTAAGGTGACCTTTGCATGGAAGCATCTTCCCCCCAAAGTCCCCGGCGAGGCTCCCTCGCTGCCCCCGCCGCTGCCACCCGGCTCGAAGGTGTGGGAATCCGAGGAGCGCTGCGAATCCCTCCCTGCTCCCAGGCAGCAAATACACCCAGCCAGCTCCCCACTCGCTGTCATTCATCTCCACTCAGTTCTATATATTGTTCTGCCTCTTTCTGAGCTATATAGAGATTCGGTTGGATTTGCTGCTTCCTTTTTTTTTTTTTTTTGGTTTGTTTTTTAAATACCTGATGAGTATGGAGACCCCAACGTCCTCGCAGTTTGCATATACTCTGCTCCATATCTCTTGAATAACCTTTTTTTCTGCGTCTGAAATTTCTTCACTTCTTTCCCATCTCTCAATCTCCATTTCTCCCTGGACTTTCTCCATGAAAAACAGCCGGCAGGATCCTCCGGGAAGCCAGGAGGAGATAAAGAGAGATGTGTGTGAGCGGGTATATCCTGCAAGAGGAGACAAGGTGTTTGCTTGGCGGCTCTGCGACGTGTGGATGTGTGTGTGTGTGTGAGTGTGTGCGAGTGCAGCTGCCTGTCAGCGTGTTTAGATATGGAATTTAAAAAATATCCCGGAGGAATGATGCGTGCGATTAGATTTGAGATCTCCTAGTGCTGTCCATGGCTGTAGTTAGCTTCAGCTCGCCTCGGATGCGTGTGGCTGACTGATGAGGAACTGCCTAAAAGTAAAATATTCAAAGGCATTGCAAGACCAGCCTCTTCACCAATGTGTGAACGTGAGCTCACTTTCTCTCTCTCTCCTCCTCTCTCCCACTCCTCCCTCCTTCCCATTTTTTTTTTTTTTCGCCCTGAAAGGGAGGGATGAGAGAGATGTTCTGGGCAACATCAGGACGGGGCTGGCGGGGGGGAGGTAGTGCTGGAAGTTTTTTTTCCAGCCCTTTGTAAACAGCTCAGAGGAAATTCAGAGTGCTGAGTTAAAGTTAGCCCAAGCTCTGGCTGCGCCGAGCTCTGCCCCGGCTCTGCTCTTTGCACTCCCTGGTTTTGCAGGAGGTGATGTTTGGAAGGACAGACCCCCTCTAATTCTTGGGCTGTGAAGAGATTCGGGTGCAGAGGGCTTCCCCACTGCCAGAATCTCTCTGCCCCCCAAAAAGAGATCATGATCTGTCCCATAGGGACTTTATCCATGCTGAGAATTTGCTCTCCCTTCTGGTGGCAGGACCCAGCTGAAAGGGCTCCAGAGTTGAGGCGCCGGTGAAATGAAGGCATTGTTGTCGACTGCATCGCTCCTGGCAGCGCCTCGGCAGGGAACACCTCCACTCCAGGCTTCCCGCCGCCTTCGTGGGAGTGCTTTTGGGGCTGCTTTGCGCCCAAATGCCATTCCCAAATGCTCGCTGGCAATCCGGCGTGTTAAACCCACAGCGCAGTCCGTTTGCAACAGAGGGCAGGAAAATCCTACGGGGACTTGTCATAACCCGAGTGCCCCGGGGGGGATCGGAGACGAGAGGAGATGCGGTGTGCCCCGCAGCCGGACAGACAGACGGACAGACGGGCTGCGGGTGCCGCTCTGGCAGCCTGGGGGGTGGCTGAGCCCCTTGAGGGGCTGGAGCTTTGTTATTGCAGAGCTGTCGAGGCTTTTTTTGCTGTATTTCTCCTCCAAACCAGCCTCGGCAACCTCCCCATTAGCAGCCGCCAGACTGGTGGTGTCAGCAAATTTGCTCTTGCAGAGCTGATGAGAGCTGGTGGAGAACATGCTGCCCACAGATCCCCCACTGTGGGTCCCCCAGGGAACACGTGCTGGGACAGAACAGGGGCTCCACGCAGCCTTGAACCCCTTGGCTGGAGGGCAAAGCTCAGCTGGGAGCTGCTGAAGCCACCGGGGTGGCAACAGAGCAGTGTGGCCAACCCGGCCCTGCCAGAGGTCAGGAATCGTTCAATAACAGCACCAGCAGCTGCTGAGCCAGCAGATTGTCACCAAGTTTGCATTTGGCTCCTGCCCATTAGCCACTGGGATGGACAGCCATGAGCCCCAGCCCAAACAATGTCCCCAGGTGGTCACCAGAGAAACCCCTCTGCACTGGGGATGGCACAGCCGAGCTTCTCACCTTCCCTGGGGAAGAGCTGCTTTAGACTTAGCTTAAACCCAGAGAGACCCAGCTTAAACCCAGCTTGAAACCTTAAAATTGCAATGCAGTGCAAGGGGAAAAAGTCCCCTTTCAAAAAGGGGAAAAAATCAAATACTGACCAATGTGAGCACGGGGGGCATAATCTGGGTCGAGTGTTGGTTATCACTGCTGTGTGTTTAAAGAAATCTTCAAGCTTTTGTACCTGGTGTCTTGGTCCACCCTGGCTCAGAGCCTGGCACGTGGTGCCTGGGTGCAGCAGATTCTTTTCCTCACTCCCTGGCACCAGGAGTCAAAATGTCTGGGCTCAAAAGTCTCAATTTAGAAAAATTAAAATATTAGAAAACATTAGAAAAGTAAGTGAGAAATCCCCCAGCTTTTTCCAGATTTCTGCCTCCTTCCCTGGGCTCACCACGTCTGGCCCTGGCAGGAGCCCAGCCCTGCCATCCTGCTCCACAAAAGGAGGTGGGGAGTGGAGCAGAGGTGATTCTCCACTGCCTCGAAATCCCAAAGGATCCCAGCAGCCCTGCATTTCTGCGTCTGGTCCCAGACGTGGGACATAAATCAAGGGCAGGAGTGCAGGCACACGCTGTCACGTGCTGCCACCCGTTTCCATGGTTTCCCGTGACTGTTGCTCTCAAGGGCTTGGGGTTAGGAGGCGACTTGTTCCAGAAGGAGAGAGATGCTGCCTTGACACCCCTGCTGCCTGCTGGCCCCGAGGGGAGCTCAGCACGGTGCCTGCTGCTCAGACAGGGCACCCCAGGGAGGGGGACACAGAACCCAGTCCCCATGGCCAGTGCAGACACTGAGATGGGGTCAGCCTGCAAAATCCATACTGAAGAAATCAATCCATCTCTCCCAGATCCTGATTCAGCACCCTGATCCCTCTCCCCTCACCAGCTGAGCCTCACAGCCCTCCTGCTTTCCATCTCCTTCCTGTGGTCCTGTCCCCGTGGTGGGGTGACACTGTGGTGCCCTGTCCCTGCTGAGCCTGAGCCTGCTTCTCCCAGAGCTTCTGCACAGCAGGAAGAGATCAATTGCTTGTTCCAGCCATCCTCCATGCCAGCTGCAGAGGGTGAGGATGGGTTTCCAGGCCCTCCAAGCCTGTGGCATGCCATGTTCCTGAGGGGTCTGTAACCACCTGATGATGGCTGCTCCCACTCCTCCCGTGCCCTCCCACGTTGCCTCTCCTCCTCTCATGTGCTGGGTGCAATGAGAAATGTACTTGGCTCCTAATCCTTGAGTGGGAGGTAAAGGCAAAAAAACCCAAGACTTCAGCTCCACAGCGTGTGGGATGTGGAGGATGGCAGATCCCCACCTTTGACTTCTCCAGTGTCTCTGGGGTGAAGGCAGACACCTCAAATCCAGACCTTTGGGTCTGAGTCCACCCTTCCTGGTGCTTGGGGACAGCCTTGTCACTTGGTTCCTGGAGAATAACAGGCCACTTCTTGTGTCCCTTGCAGTGTCAGCTCCCTGGGGCCTTCTGACCATTACTTGGGGTGGTCCCAGGAAGACATCACATGAGATCCATCAGGGAATGCTGTGGGAAGGAGCTGCAGGAGCTGCCCCAAGGCCTTGGAGCTGGTGGGATCTGCAGTGAGAATCCCTTCTCCAGACCCTCAAGCCACCAGCCTGGCCAGAACAGGAGCAGTCCTGGGATTCTGAGTGGAATAAGGCACCAGTTCCTCCTTCATTCTCCTCCCAGAGTCATTCTGGGCTACTGACCTGGAGATGTTGGATTGTCACCCTGACCTTTGCTGAAGCAAAGCCTCTGGTTGCCAGCCCAGCTCACCCAGCAATGCCAGGCTCTCTCTCCCCTTTCCTAATCCAGCCCTGCTGCCGACTGCAATGCCCCACCTGAAAAGGAATAACAAGACTTCAGGCAACAGCTTTGCAGTGCTGCTGCCCAGGGAGGGGAGGATTTAGCCTAAAGCCTGTACAAATGCTCTGTGCTTATTGCAGGTTTCCTTCCCCCAGCTTCTGTGATCCCAGGAGATCTGTGTGCAGTGCTGATGCTCCAGCTGTGCTGGCAGTACCTGTGGTCACAGATCTCTGCAGGGTCAGGCTGGAGGATAAAAGGGGCTGCAGGACCCCCACAGATACAGCTGGGATTGGATTGCTATATCTCCATCCCGAGGTGGGGGTGATCCCAGTTTAATCACAGTCATTGTCCCCAAATTGGAAGGCTTGGTCACCAATGTACTCAGAAAGACTGAGCTACTGGGAAACTGGGATTTCCCCAGTTCCATGCCTTCAGCTTGGCTGGGAGGAGATGTGCCAGGGAAGTGACAGTGAGGGAGCTGCTGTGCCCTCCCAGCCCTGTGACACCTGGGCTGTGGTGAGGAGCAGACATTCCTGGCTGATGGAATCCAGACTGCAGGCAGTGCTGCTGGAGCTGTGGGGAATGAGCTTAAAGCAAAGCAGCCCAGATGCTCCTTCCTGCACGGGAACAGGGCTCCTCTGCTCTGCCCTCCCAGTCCAGCTAATGGGGCTTTGTGTAGACTGAGGTGCCACCAGAGCAAACCTTCCAGTGGCACCCTGCCCAAGCCCCCAGCTCCCAGAGGGACCACAAGCCCTGTGGCCACTCCAGCCTCAGCTCACCCCCGTGTGTGGGAGCAGGAGGGCACTGGGGCAGCAGCAGCACTGAGGTCATGCCTGGGAAGGGACCATGGGCTGAAGAGCCTTGGCAGCAGGCAGGGTGCAGGCACTGGGGACAGCACAACCTCCCCATGACCTTAAACCTTATGAGAGTTTTTATGGTTTCCTTCCCCAAAAATCCCTACCAACCCACACAATCTAAAAACCCCCAAGGATTAGGAAATCCAGGGCAACAGGAAGAAAGGAGCCTGAGAGAGGGGCTGGTGCTGCCCAGGGCTCCCTGTCAGGACAAGGCAGGGCAGGGTGAGACAACCCTGGAGAACACTTCCAACCCAGATTAACCTGTTCCTGGACTGGGAATGTTGCAAAACCTCCCAGTTCCACACTGGGATTCGGAAGAAACAGAAACCTTGTGATGCAACTGGGAGAGATGAAGCAAGAGACACTCAGGAAGCAGATGACAGATCCAGCACCACAGGGCTTCATGAGCAAGGCATTAGCCAGCTGGTAAATTTCCCCAGCTCCTGAACAGCCCCCGGTGTCACCACTCTCCCCTTCACCCCCAGTGCCCAGCTCTGCCCCCCTGGAGCACAGCCCCTGTCACAGGCAGAGCCTTCAGTGCTGAGCAAGAGTGACAGGGTTATTGGGAAAGAAGCTGGCATTTCCAAACTGATTCTCTTTGCTGCTCTTTTCCTTCCTGGAGCTGGTCTGAGCATGGCAGGGGTTGCTCAGGAAAGCCAATAAGCTAATGTATTCATATCATCTCACATTTGGTGCCAGGACATGAAGTAAACACCATCAGGACTTCTCTCTGGTTCAAAGACAAGCCATGATTCTTATTCCGATCACATTACCCATGCTCCTTGTACAGCTTCATTGATTCATATCTTAAAACGAAAAGCCTTCAGAACCCATTGTCTGCCCCGTCATTCCAGCCCTGCTCCCAAGGGCCAGGGCAAGAAGCATTAACCAATCTGCTCACATTACCTTGCCTTTGAACCAAGCACCTCTCAGCATCAATCAAGAGGGTTTGGGGGTGATACATCCTCACACAGGGGGCGAGTTTGGGCTGCCAAGGTCACCCAATGACCTCAGTGCCAGAGTCAATTGATTCCAGAAGATGTGTTTTGCATTGCAGAGGTCACCCAAGCGAGTGCAGGGGCCAGCACTCAGGCATTGCCCCCTGCACCGGGCTGCCTTTCACACCTGGGGGGCACCCAGGGCTCGTGCCACAGGGGATGCCCTGTTTGGTGAAGGAGAGATGTGTGCTTATAAACAAGTCCCTGAAGGAGAAAGCTCAGGGCCTCAGGCATCATCTGGGGTGCAAGGACAAGGGATTTGCTGGTGTCAGCCCAGCTGGGTCTCGGCGAGGGGAGAAGAGTTTTCAAGCAGCCATGGACTCCTCCGTGGATTCCTCCCAGGGATGACAAAAGCCAGGCTGCCGATTGCCAGGGAGAAGAAGGTCCTTCCAGCCTCTTGGGCTCAGGCTCAGCCAGAAGCTGCTGCTTGTTTGGCTCCAGTGGCTTCTCCTGGGGGCTCAGCGTGCTCGGGGCAGCTGGCTGGGACAGGGGCTTGGCCAGCCCACCCTTGCCTTGCGCAAGGCAGCTCCGCACCGCCGGCCTGACTTACACTCAGGAAGGAATTAGTCACTCTTGTCTCCATCTGGCTGCAGGACACACTTGGGATGTTTCTTGCACCACTCTCATAAAGGTTTCCCATCCTGCTGGTGCCAGTAACGAGGCCAGATCCATCCCCTTTGCTCCCGGCCGACCCCCAGGTTCAGGAATGGGGACTGTTTACTGCACAGCCTTGGAGGAATTTGGTTTTACTGACATTTCAAGAGCTGCTTGAGACTGTTGTTTTCAGGGCTTGGAGTACTTTGAGAGGACATGTCCACCAGGAGAGAATTAACCACAGCTGTCCCAGGCCCCTGCCATGGCTGGGCTCAGGGGGCATCTCTGGCCTTGGCTGGATGGGGATGGAGAGCTGGGCTTCCTGGAAAGCTCAGTTGTGCTTTCTTTCAGCCTCAAGCACTCAATGAACCCAGACCCATCTAGGTTGCTCAGATTTGGTTCTGGTTTCAAAACCAGAGAGCACAGGGCCAGAGCAGCTCTGTGAAGAAAGGTGAGTGTGCTGCTGAGCTATGGGAGAGCAGGGAGGAGGAGGCAAACCCAGCCCGGGCGAGGGAAGGATGCAGACAAGGTCTTGGGATCAGCTGGCTGAGACGAGTCCACAGGGAATTACAGGCAGGTCTGAGCCTGTCAGATTACTGGAGCCAGGAAGGGGGGAGCGGGTTGAGGCAGGTCTGGCAGGAGGAGGGATGGAGGAGCTGGAGGGAAAGAGAGCAGCAGGGCAAGGTGGGCACAGAGGGGAGGGAAGCACAGGAGAAAGGGGGGAGAAGAGGAGAGTACCCAGCCCTGGTGGGGGAAGGAAGACAGACTGGGGATGCCATGGGGTGGATGAGGTGGGAACTGGCCTGGTCCATGACATGTCACCCCCAGCACCCACCTGGGCAAGGTGCAGGGCTGGGACCAACCAGGACAGGGACACCACACACCAAAACCAATTAAATGCTCAAGGGCTCGCAGACCAGCTCCGGGGCTCCCTCCCATCCAGAGGTCAGAGGAGAGCGTCCTCATTTGCTGCCTCTTAAATACATCTGATCCTGCCTTAATTCCTCCTAAAACCCTCCCTGAGAGCTTCCAGGTGGCTGCTGGGCAGAGGTGCCCATGAGCTGGGGTGGCAGGCCAGCCCGGCGCAGTGACAGCCCTGGGCTGAGCAGTGCCTGCAGAGGGACGTGAAGGGCTGTGGGTGCTGGTGGTGATGGAGGAAGCGCCATGTGCACCACCATCCTGATCCTGGGTCCACTGGTCCTCATGCTGCGGCGCCGCTTCTGCAACAAAGTCGAACCGTACGTCCTCTGCTGTCCCCCTCCCGTCACCTCAGGGCTCTGGGGCTGGGATGGAAGGGTAAAGGGGGGTCTGGGGTGGAGGATCTCACTCCTCAGCTCGTGGAGATTCATGGAGATATTTGGGTTCCTTCTGGTTTTGGTTCTCTGGATGGCACCAGGAGACATTTGCTTGAGCTGGGTCGAGAGGAGCCTTCTGTGATGCACCAGTGCCAGTAAGGAGGAAATGCAGACCTGCTCCTCCTGTTTGTCTGGTGTGAAGGGCCAGGGACAAACCACTGGGTGGTTTTACATGCACTGCTCAAGGTGTTTCCCAAATGGAGCAGTCCTGCAGCCTGGCTGCCTGACTGTCCTCATGCCTTGGCTTGGGAGGAGATTGAGCAGTGACTTCAGCTGTGGGAACATCACCAGCCTGACACTGACACTCAACTGGTGCTGAACAGTCCCGGGGAGGTCCCACTCCACCCTTGCTGCTCTGGGAGGTTGGACGAGTGCCTGGCTGTGTGGAATGCTTGAGAGCACCAGCCGAACGTGGGCTCTGAGGAAAGGCAGCAGCAGCACCCCGCGCCCTGTTGCGCTGCGCTCCGCGCTCACACACGCTCACAGGAGCTGATCCCGGCTCCCAGGCGAAGGCAGGGAGCAGATGGGAAGGGACTTGCTGCAGTCCCACGCCGAGGCGATGACAAAGCTGCGACAGGAGGGCAGGGTCACCTCCTGCTCGGTGCGTCCCCGCTGCGCCACGGGCACGGTGCCGGCGGCTGCGGCTTCGCTACCTGCAGCTCCCCGCGTCTTTTGCGAGGGCATCCTGCTCCTGCTCGGCACTCGGCTGCAGCTCGGAGGCACCGGGGCCGTGCTCGTGGCCAGCCCGAGCATCGCCCTGGCTCCCTGTGCCTGCTCCAACGGGAGGTTTCTGCTGGAGACGCACAAATCTATTTACCGGTGGAGACTGGAGACATCTGAAAGTGGGGAGGTGGAATTGGCACTTAATGAGCCGGTTAAGTCGGGGGAGGGAGAAACAAGCCTCAAAGCAGGGGAAGGCATCTCCTGGCATCTGTGCCCCTGGGTTTCCCTGTGCTACCTGCAGTGCTGGCTGGATGAAACACTCATTAAGCGTCTGAGCAAATGAGCTGCAGAGGAGGGGGCTGTCTCTGGGCAGAGGGCACAGGGATGACTGGCGAGGCTGGCAGACTGCAGGACCATCCCTTGGGAAGCTGCAGGAGGGATGGGCAGGTACATGGCTGGAGGACAAGCCACCTGGAATGATGGCACAGAGCTGTGCCACAGCCCTGGACAGGCAGATCCAGCTGCAGCACAAGCCCTGCCCTGGGGAGCTGTGTGCAGGGTCAGCCTCTTAGGAGCAAGCAGGGAATAAAACACAAATCTGTGCACGAGGAGATAGGAAGGAGCCTGGAGCTGAAAAGGCTGGGGCTGGGACAGGCATGGTCCTGCCCTGGCTGCTTCCACTCAAGGCAGGATCAGCATTCCTTCCACCACATTTAAACTGCAGGCCTGTAGCCTGGTCAGTCCTTTCACCCAACTGGCTTCATCATCACCACCACCACCACCATCATCACCATCATCATCATCATGAGCAGCAGCAGCAGAGAACAGGGAGGGAATGTGCCTGGTGCCAGCGCCAGCAGCAAAAAGCTGGAATGAGCACAAGGGCTCCCATCACAGCATGGATCTGGGAGCATGAGGGAGCTCAGAGCTGGATGGCCAGGAAAAACTTCCTGCAAGCCCCACTGCAGTCTTCAGACAGGCACCTGGTCTGGGTGCAGCCCATAGAAAAGCTGTACACTCCTAGATTAGTTCTTTTGGTGATTAATTGCTCTCACCATTAAAGACCAGTGGCTATTAACAGCTTTTCTACTTGATCTATTTTGGACATTCATCTACTCGCCTTGCTTGGTGTTGGCATAAATCAGAGCTGTTCCACTGACAGCTTTACACCAAGAGAGATTCTGTTTCCAGACTTTCATGTCCTGGAAAAGGAAAGCAGCAGAAGCAAGAGAAAAATGTGCTGCTGGGCAGGGCCTGGGGAGAAATGGTGCAGGAGACCAAGGCACAGTGGACCTCACGAAGGGCAGGCAGCATCCTCAAGACCAGGAACAGACCTGAGGCACCAGAGCCCCAGTTCTGTGTTGATCCAACTGGATTTTGGCCAGCTAGATGACCAAGATTAGGCTGCTCAGGTACCAGGACCCCATACAGCAACAAAGACCAGGATTTTCCGTGTGTGCACTGCTCTGGGTGACTGCTGGATTAAAGACATCCCTGAGAAACAGCCCATGTGAAGAGGAAGTCAGGAGCCCACATGTTGCACAGGATAAACCTGGCTCGGTGCAGGATCAACCCTCTGCCTCTGACGTGCCCGTGTGAGAAGCAGGGCGTGCACCCTGAGCAAAGGACACAAATGAACAGCACAGGCAAGATCAGATTATGTGAAATCCCCTGCTCACTTGACCTCCTTCACGTCCCTGTCTTCTATTTATATACCTTGGGGCAGCCAGGAATGGCACAGGTTGTCCTTGGTCCACCCTCACAGAGCTGGGGGGCTCAGCCATGGGATTAGTATTGGCCACTGGAGCTGGCTGCCACCATCCCAAAAGGAGAGGTTTGAAGGGATTCCTCCCATCATCCCAGCCCTGGGGTCTGCTATCCCCACCCCTTGCTGCAGTTGGAAAGCAAACTGGAACACTATCCTGGACTAACCTGCTGTCAAGAGACAGGAAGGTCAAGAGGGACTCCTTGTGCTTGGATTTCCTCACAAGCAGTGATTTATTCTTTGTTTTGTGTGATATTTAAGGAGAAGATCCTGGCTGGGGGCCAGAGCTGGCTATGGATGTCTGCTCTGTTTGCCTTTCTCATGTTCTTCCTCTCCAGTCTCTTCCTGGCAGGAGCTGCTCACGGCCTGCTCCTGGGTTTGGGGAGGTAGAGATGCTGCTGGTGTGGAACACAGGGTTTGGTCTTGGTGCTGGTCTGGCACGGGGTGATGCAGGGGACTGAGCACCCAAGGGAGTACAGGGGCACCCAAAGGGGCACGGGTCACACAGAGGAGCCAGCTGGAAAGAGCCAGGTCTGTGAGGTGTCCTCCATGGAGAGCTCTTGGAGAGGTCCCAGGCTTGGTGGGGCAGGAGGTGCTTTGGGAAGTGAAATGTAGGTTTGCATTACTGCTGTTTTTTGGGACCCCTCCCAAAAGGCTGGACATGGACCCCCTGGGCCCCAGAGGATTGCTTTCCTGGGACTGGGAGCCAGGGCCATGGAGAGAGGGAGTGTTTGGCCCCTGTGCTGACCTGCCCCCAGAACACCCTCATTGTATCCCCCACACTGCTGCAAGACAAGAGCAGACCCTCTGCACTTCAGGCTGGGGAAAGCAGAGCCGGTAGCCTGGCATCCTCTAGATCAACCTTGCAGCTCATTTCCCTCTGGGAAGCAGGACATGACCTCCTCATTTCCACTGGCCAGGCACGGCTGGCAGCTGGCAGTGGTGGCACACGGCTCTGCTTCTCCAGGCTGGAGCAATCAGAGCGCGGCAGGCAGGCACAGACAAGTGTCAGCCAAATTTCTGTACACTTTAAATACATTAGCAAGGCCACAAACACAGCCCCAAAGTGCTGCAGGCACAGGAGAGCCGATAAATAACCCCCAAACCCACCAGCAAGGGAACACCCCTCTTCTTTCCACAGGAGATAGGGCTCAGCATTGCTTTCCCTCCATGTCTGCACAGCAGCTGAGCAGATCCGCTCTCTCCCTGGCTGTTTTCAATCCAGTACCAGAAGGGTCAATTCTGTGCCACTTCTGCGGAGTCATTATCCTGTCGGTTATATAAATGTCTGGGCATGCACAAAAGGCAGTGCTGATACAGTGGCTCTGACACCAACTCTCTCCAACACCTGCTTTTCAGCTGGGGAGAGAGCTGAGCACAAGAACATCTCGAGAGCTGTCACACAGAAGGCTGCTGTCTTTCAAGCTGAATGGAGGTCTAAATAGCTCTCACTTCTGCTTTAGAATCTCATTTCTAAATGCAATTAATACTGGCACATGCATAATGAGAGACTGACGAGTGAATACAGACTCCAGCAATAAAGAAGCCAGCCCCAAGTGCTATGTAAATATTACAAATCCTCACAGGGAGCTGACCTGGGGAAGACAGCTCTCTGATGATTAAACCCCAGTGACAATACGACTGCATTCCTACATCTGTCACAATACTACCTGCTGATACATAATGAGCCACGCTAAAAGAACTTGCTCTTGCTGCTCTTCAGTGCAGCTAAAATGTCTATTTGTAGAATGTAATTAATCTCTTCTTCAAAATCAGGAACCTTAGTGTCCTTGGTAACAACATGCCAGTGACTCAGAGAGCGTCTCTGGCTTTTCCTTCTGATTTTGGAACGAGTTACTGAAAGTGACCCCAAATTCTAGCGCTGCAAAGGAGCACAAGTGGAGAAGCCAACAGTATCTGGAGGTAGGGATAGGTTTTACCCACCTTTCTGGTCTCTGCAGGGCTGCTTTGGGAGCTTAAGGAGGTCCCTGGACTTGTTTCAGCCATGTTCCCTATGATGAGACAAGCTCTGTCCCAAACCATTGAGAACAAATTCCCTTTTACCACGGGGTATAACAGGGCAGAGAATAAACTGTCAGGAGAGCAGGGGCACAATCACAGGATGAAGCTGCTCCCTCTTTTGCTTGGTTTCCCCAGCAGTAAGTGCTGTGTGCTCTGTTTGTGTGTGTGTGTGTGTGTGTGTCCATGCCTGCTTCCCCCGATGGCTTTCGAGCCTGCTGGCTTATTTCAGCCAAGTTTGGCAGGGGATGGAAGTTCAAAGACCATGAATTCCCCACCATGAGCCCCAGCGTGGCAGAGGGATGCAGGGAAGTGCTGCTGGCAGATCCCCTGGTCCCTCTGGGGGTTGTGCTTGGGCATGGCCTGCTCCTCCAGCCCACCCCAGGCTGATGAGATTTGTGCTAAAAAGGCAAAGTTGCTCCAAAGCAGCCGGGGGCCATATCTGCTTTCTATGAATTTCAGTGGGAAGAACCAGTGCTGGAAGTTGCTCACTGACCCAGTTCCAAAGCCCAGGGGAAGCACAGGCCGTGATATGGGGACAGCTGCGTGGAGAGTGGGTGATGGAAGACTTGCATGATTTATTTATTTCCTGGGAAATAAAAAGGAAGAAGAAAAGAATTGTTGGACAAAATCAGCATATTTCAGGCTAAACTGTGCTGCAGCAATTCCGTGTGGGACTGGAGCTGAGCTGCTTGGTCCCCTGTAAGGGAGATTCATCCCTGTTGCTGCACGATGCTCTGCAGAGCCAGAGGGGCGTGGGGAGAAGGAGGGTTTGCTGTTACTGAGGGCTCTGCTCTTCAGTGCAAAAATGCCCTTTACTGGAGCAAGTTATCACTTCCCTTTAGAAAGGGGCTTCAATCAGCACCACTGCCTGCAGCTCACCCCATCTCCTGTGTCCCCAGGCACTCCGAGGGAGAGGAGGAGGTCAGGAGAGAGGCTGGCTCTGACCCTCACACCACGTAACAGCGCTGCGGAGCAGAGGCCAGGTGGGATGCAGTTATCTGGGATGATGCAGCTCTGAGGAAACTGGGGGAAGGACATGCAGAAAGCCTGGATTTCACCTTCAAGTATTTTAATGGTGATTTTTTTGTGTTTCACCAGGATTTATTGGTTTCCCCCCCTGTTGGTGGGGCTGTGAAGTCTCAAGTGTCTTGCTCTGGAGAAAGGAAATTAAACCTGGAATGGCTGGATTGGAGGGAAAACCCCATTTTTCCATTACTTTCAATAGCATTTCCTTTCCCAGGTGAGGGCACACACAGCCATTTCTCTCTGGCTGCCTGGATGCCAGGGGGATCTTGTAGGGACAGAAAAAGCAGCAGAGCCAGGGTGATCCAGCTGGGATGGGGTGCAAGGTGCAGGCTGCCCAGAGAGGATGTGGATGCCACACCCCTGCAAGTATTGATGGATGGGTGGGATGGGGCTTTGAGGAACCTGAAGAAGAGGATTGGAAAAAGATGATCTTTAAAGTCCCTTCCAACCTCAGCCAGACTGTGATTCTGTGTGGGGTTTGGGACTGATGTGGCTTTGTGTCCTGCTCAGTGAGCCCAGGGCTTGAGGGCTGGCTCTGGGGTGTCCATGTGCAGCTCCCAGCAAAGGTTGGGTCACTCACACACCACTGCCTTGGCTCTGGGAGAGAATCTTCACGTCAAGGGTGAGGGGACACTGGACTGGGCTATGGGGAGAAACTGGGGCCAGAGCTGTCTTTCCCAATTCCCCTCCTGGGCACTGCTGAATGCCCAGGGCAGCTCAGGGACTCACTATGCCCTGCAGGCAGCTCCCCAAGTCTTCCAACCCCAGCTCTCAACACACAATTAACCACAATTCACCAATTAACCACGACTCCTTCTCATCCTGCAGCTCCCCTGCGCTCTGCAGCCGGCACCGAGCACACCCCAGCCTCGGCACCTGCTGAAACCCTCACAAAACAACCCGTGACAGCAACAAACCCACGTCACCCAGCTGTCCTCCCACAGCCCGGGGAGGCCCAGGCTCTGGGCTCCATGCTGGGCCAGGAAGGAGATTTGCCTGTCTGAGGCTCAGCCCTGGGTCACAGAGCCATTGGGGATCCTGCTCCCGGCCACGGGGCTCTCACGTGCCCTGCAGCTTTCCCATGGATATAAATCCATTAATAAAAGATCAGCGTGCACACAGCTCACTGAAGATGATAGCATTAGAGGCACATCAGCTTCTCCTAAGCACCAGTCTCGTGCTGGGTTTATTTGGTCCATTTGTGGCAGGGGAAGAGTTGCTTTCGGCGTTCAGAGATGACTTGTGTCTGGGAGAAGTAGCAGGGTGAGTTATATTTTTGGCTCTATTTAGCCACAAAAATTTGGGTTTAGAATAAAGAGAAATATTCCCGTTTGCTGCCAAACTGAGGCAGACGATTTCTTGTGCAAGCCTTCGTTTGTTTGAGGACTCAGTGTCCTGCTGTAAAAATAAATGCTCTGATGGGAAAAGTCTATTGGGGTGTGCTGATCAGTCACTGGGAGCGGTGGGCTCGCAAACATCAGCTTCAACCTAACTGGAAAAGCAGCTCCCAAAGCTTTTGCAAATAGATATTAGACAGAAACACACAGGTCTTTGGTTTTTTGGTAAGTGAAGTAGTCACAAGCTGACTCTTTTCCATGGGCACTGTTGTGCTGGCCTCGCCATGGCTGGCATGAATTTTCAGTGCCAAATATATCCAGTTTGCCCCCAGACCAGGTTGTTTGCTCCTTCTGAGAGCAAACGTCTTCTGACAGCCACAGGAATGGTGGAAAGAGAGGCTGATGGTGGGGAAGAAACCTGGGATGTGTCTCCTGCCCAGGATGTTCTGGTTGGTGTCAGCAGCCTCTCCCCATCCTGAGGCTGTAGGGTCACCTCCCTGCCTCAGAGGTAAGGCCAGACACACAGACAAGAGCTCCCAGCAGCTTGGTTCTCCATACTGAGAATTTCACAAATGTCTATTTCAAAAAAATCTATATCTAATAGATTTTTTTTCCCCTGTAAGTTTTTTAATTAAGCTTCTTCATCCTCAACTCATGTAAAACATTTTCCTTTCTTCTTTTTGGCAAAAGAAGTATTAGGATCAGGAGCAATAAAACTGGTTTTACCTCGAGCTATCTTCATTTTATAGCAGATTAAAAGCAAGATACAGAGTCAATAATGCCAGGAAGGGGTGTCAGGGAATGAATGCAATGCTGTGCTGAAGGCAGCACAGAAAAGATTGGAATCTGAAAAGACAAAAGCTCACCATGATTGAGCCTCAAAAGCAGAATCAGCTCTTCTGGTGATATGAATCACCTGGATTCTCCTGACATGCTGGTATTGCTGTAGAATGCTTTTATGTATTGATTTAAGGGAAAATAAAGGTCAAAGGCTTAGCTGCAGAGGTGCTGTTCAGTCTGGGTGGGCAGAAATGAGCATCAAGGAGGATCTGCAAGGTCAGAAACAGGATGGAGAGGAGCCCCAAGAATGATGGGTGCATGCTGGGACACCCAAAGACTGGAGCAGAGCCTCACTGAGGGGAGCCCCCTGATCTGCAGGGTTAGCCCAGGCACACTCATTCTGGGCTTAGTGAAAATCCAGATTGCAGTCTGCACCTTTCCATCAATAACTCTGACGTCTCTCCCCATCTGGACTAGCACTCAAAAACTCCCAGAAAGGACAACATGGGGCCAGATGGAAATGGTGCCTGCAAATGTCACAGTGCTGCTGGGACAGGGTCACTGCCCTGCAAACCTGGCTGTGCAAACAGAGCTTGCTAAATCAGCTGCAGGGCAGCGTGGTAGATTTGGGGGATAAAGGTTTCCTGAGCCATGGAAAGGCCAACCCTCTGCCTGGGGACCTCTGAGGGAGTGGATTTCATGAGAAATGCTCTTTATTTACTCACCAGCCACAGCCAGGGGCTGAGCTCAGAGCCAAGGCCTGCTGGCCATGGCGAGCTGTTTGCTGCTTGCACCAAGAGTTGGGATGGTCCCGGAAGGCCTTGGGTGGGTGGGAGTGGGAATTTGCTTAATTCGTTCATTGTGTCCTCTCTGCTGGCCAAAACCGCCCTCCACTTCATGAGAAACACAGAAGGGGTGGTGGCAGCCCTCAGAGGTCAGGAATGGTGTCCCCAGTGTTTTTCTGAGGAATGCTGATGGACGTGGTCCCCCCATCTTGGTCCCACTGTTGTGATCCCACTGAGGAGAAGCTGTTTGTCTGAGGAGGAAGGAAGGATTGAGACATCGCTGCTCTTCTTCTTCTTTCCATCTCCGTCCCCACTGAAATACAGTTTGGGAAAAACTGAAAGGGGAAGTGGAACGTTGAGGGGACCACCCCATCAGGGGGTGGAGGGGGTGTGGGACCAGCAGTCCCACACAGTCTGGAGGAGGGGGTGAGGCTGTGGGGCCTTGCTGGGCCCCACTCCCTGGGGTTTATCAGGCTGTCTGTTTTCATCATTTCTCTCTGAGAAGGGAAGTGGACCACACAGCAGCAGAAAGTCCTGGAAATCTGTGAGGGAGACTGTTCCCAGCACCCTTCCCTCTGCTGTTGTCCCAGTATACAGCTGGCTATGGAGGATGTATGGCTCTGTGTTGCTCCAGCTCAGTGAGATAATGCCTCAGAATTCAATTCCTTCCCAATTAAATTCCTAATCACAGCCAGCATGTGCACTTTCCCAGCTCTGACCCTCTTGTCTCAGTGGCACACGTGGTTTCTCTGACGAACCAGTGGACCAGGACTGGGGTCACCTCATCTCAGCTGCCCTGTCTGCTCCATCCCCTCCACATCAGACCCTGCTGTCTCTCCTCTGCTCCCACTCCTGAGGCATCCTAAAGGCTGTGTGTGGCCTGTAACTTTTCCTTTTTCAAAAAAAAAGAAAAAAAAAACCCCAAAAACAAGAAGTCAATAAAAAACGACAGTAGAAGCAAGTAGAAGAAATTGGTTCCAGTTTCTTAACTATCTCATGGAACAAAAATGCTTCATGAGGCTGTTCAGGGAAAGAGAGGGTCAAATGTCCCTCATTAATGCTGATTTACTAAGAGGGCTGGGAAGTGGAAGGGGGAGACAGTCCAGCTGCCTGTCTCCGTGCACAGGGATCCTGGTCTGGGATCCAGGCTGGGATGGGTGGGCTGGACCCCCAACACAAGATTGGAGTGGTGGGTTTAGCAGCAGGAGGTGCAGTGGGGTACAGGCTGCTGTGCACCCACACCCAGGGAAGCCTGGCCACACTTGCACGGCAGAGAGGCAGCACAGCTCCCTCAGCTCATGTAGCAGTTTGGAAATTTCATGGCTTTCTGAAGAAAAGAGCAGAAGTTGAGTCCATTCAACCCAATTAAAACTCCAGAGGAAGTGCAGAGAGGCAGGATGTAATTACCCGTGCTGGAATCCCAGTTTGGAACAGGAGGCAGAGCTCTCCGGATCAAATTAATCCCTGGTGTAACTCTGCCGAAGTTACACCAGGGCTATAATTGGCCTGAAACATTTTAACTATCTCATTTGATGTTATTCATGCTCTGCTGGAGATGAGAATGTTTATCCTAAATGAGGGATTCTAATGCTCTAAAGCAATAATAGAGTGTGAGGCTTATGTGGTTTCTCATTTACAAGGATGCTGGGGAGGCCAGATTGCCACAGAAGATGCAGTAAATCTGGATTCCCCAAATCTTTAGCAATTTCCACAGCTCCTGTGGTGGCTGGCTGTGCCATTGTCCTTCCTGCAGTGTGTTCACCCTCTCTACACCCAAGACACTTTTCCATCTCTTGGAGATATTGGGGGCTTGTACCCCATACCCTGCCAGGGCAGGAGATATAAAGTGATATGAGAATGGAAAGCACTGAGAGAGGCCTTCCAAGATGAAAGCTTCTATAAATCAGCAGCAGTGAGATTTCCCGGGGACAGACTGATTCCTGTGATGCTAAAAGAGGGGATTTCCATCAATGAGGAGGGAGTCACTGAGTCACTCCAGGGAAGCAGCCTCCAGGCTCCTGCAGAAGCAGCAGGGTCAGCGCTGCAGGTAGCTCAGCAAGCACACAGAGCTGGGCACCCCACAGACACTGTGCCTGCTGCCAGCCCTGGGTTATCCACCAGGATGGTCCCAGGATTGCCAGAGCAGACCTGAGCATGTGCCCTGCAGAGAGAGACAGCAAACACAGCACTGCCACCCTCCGTGAGGAACATCCCCCAGGAGCATCCCCATCCTCCTTGAGGAACATCCCCACCTTCCATGAGGAGCATCCCCCAGGAGCATCCCCATCCTCCATGAGGAACATCCCCACCTTCCATGAGGAACATTCCCCAGGAGCATCCTCATCCTCCATGAGGAACATCCTCATCCTCCAAGAGGAACATCCTCCAGGAACATCTCCATCCTCCAAGAGGAACATCCCCCAGGAGCATCCCCACCCTCCATAAGGAACACCCCCACCCTCCATGAGTAACATCCCCACCATCCTTGAGGAACATCCCCACCTTCCACCAGGAGCATCCCCCAGGAACCAGGACCTGTGGTGGCGATGCCATCAGTCAGCCAAGCACACACATCCTGCCACTTGCAAGGCAAAGCCTGCAGGTTACATTCCTCCTTTAGCCAGCTGTACCCTGGCTGGTGCCCCCGGGATGCCATTGGACCCCAAATCTCTGCTGTGTGCCCTGAGTGCCCCCTGACCCAGCCCTGGCAGGTACTGCTCGCAGTGGGCTCTGCACCACCATTACCAGGCTTTTGGAGATTGCAATTATCTGTCTTTAAATCACACTTCCAATCCCCAAGCTGCTTTTAAGCCAGACCTCTGGTCTTTCCCCCTGCTCTCATGCCAGTGGAAACCACAGGAAAGGCAGATCTGTTTGTTCTGAAGCAATTTTTTAATGCCCTGTAGCTTAGAAGCTCAAGCATTACAATTCATTCCGGCTCCTTTCTGCTCCTCAGAGGATATTAGATCCTTCTTTTGATACTTCCTCACTCTTTGTAGATGTTACCCTAGTTTTAATTTTCAGGGCTTCCAGATTGTTTTTAACAGTGCTGAGCTTTCAAGTTGCTTCCTTCAAACTTTCTCCAGCCATGCTTTCTCAGAGCCTAAATAGCTTTGATTATTCCCAGATGTTTTTGGTTTGTTAACCCCAGAATAGTATTGTGTAACAGCTTGGAAAGAAGACTGGCAGCAGGGGTCCTGGGTTCTCTTTCCTTGTTCACCAAATCACTTCCCAAGCAGGACATCTATGGGATTTCACCTACAGAAGAAATGCCATTAGCTGCAACAGGACTGAAGGTGGCTGAAATCCTCCTGTTGACAAAGATAACCCTCTGAAAGCATGGCTCATTTTCTTCACCCAGCTCCTCCTTACCCTCTGTGCTGAGATTTCCAAGCAGGATGACGTGTTGGGCGGCAGATCTGCAGGGAAGCCTTTGGGCAGGCATTCCTGAGGCTGCCAGGCTGCACTTCATGGGAAATCGCTCATCTCCAGGCCAGGCTGGGCTCAGGCTGTGGCCACCCCTACTCGCCAGCCACCCGGCTCTGCTCTGCTGGGGCCAAGTTTTCCTTGGCCCGGGAGGATGCGTGCGTATGTCCTGACAGGCCAGAGAGTGGGGAGTGAGGAGTTTTACACAACTGGCTGTGCTCCTAACAGACCTCTGCAGCCCTCCTGACCCCAGCAACCCTGCCGCTCCCATGTTTGAGCCATTGCATTGCTAAACACTCAGAAAAAACATCCCCATTCCCACCAGAAGAGAGCCAGGGTGTATCTGATCTGGCAGGAGATTCTTCTCAACCACCCATAAATCTTCCCAAGATCACCCCAAATTTCCCATATTTCCTGGTGCCTCCACCCACTCTGCTGGATCCTTGCACTCTCCTTTCTCAGATCTGTGCTCAGCTCGGTGAAGCCCAAGGATCCTGGGACGGATGTGAATTCATCCCATGGCATCTTATGCTGAGGACCACACCTAGGCAGGGCAAGGAACAACAAAAGAGAGAGGAAAACAAGAAGGGAACAAAAATAAAAACATCAAGAGAGAATATTTTTTTAGCTGAGGGACAAACCAACCTACCCTGGTGTGTCCCCATGACAGTGGTGTGGTACCCAGCCTTGCCACCTTGTACCAGCTGCAGCTGGGAAAGCACGTGAGAGACAAACCACCACCATTCAGTCCTTGGACAGCCAAACTGACCTGGCCCAAGGAAGGCACCCATGCCTCTGCCTAGGACACTGAGTGTCTCAAAACCCCATCCCCATCACAGCTGGGCACAGCTTGTGCTGAGCAGATGTGCCTCAGGCCAGCCCCGGGTGAGCTGGTGGGACCAGGGCTGCACCCAGAGCTGCTCAGGAGAGCAGGGAGGAGGCAGAGGGAGGAGGATCAGCAAGACAGGCTGTGAGTGAAGAGTGTCAGTGCTTGGAAAGCGCAACCAATTTGCTTTTAGTACAGTTCATGCCTCTCCAACAGTGCCTAGAATAACAAATTCCTTCCACCCTCCAAGCCTGAATGCTGGAGGAAGCTGCTGAGAAACTTAATTGATTAGCTGGATGCGTGCACAGAAAAAAATTGCTCAGCATCAAGGAAATCACTGTCTTGACAGTTAATGCAGATGCTGGTGGAAGATTAGAAAGACCAGCTGCAGCTTTTTATCACAAAACCCCTTCTTTTAGTCTGGGAACAAGGCAAGATGTGTTTTGATGGGACGACCATTTTGCAGTGGTGCTGAGGGGCTGGAGCATCAGGGCTGTGCCCCCACACTGCACCCACCCAGGGCTCACTGGCCCCACTACCAGTCCTGGCATCTTCAGCTGCTGGAGGGCAAGGAGACAAGTTTTGGGCTCCTCTCACCCCCCACTCTCCAGCCCCAGAGATTCCTATCAACCCTGGCAACCTCTGAGCAGCAGGAAGAGATGCCCTGAGAGCAATTTCAACATCCAAGGTGCAGAGGACAGAGCTGAGCACGCTGGAGGAGCTGAGTTTCCAGATGCCCCACAGCATCCTCTCTAGCCCTTGCAGAACATCTCCCCATCCCAGTCCCTGCCTAGGCTTGCTGCTTTGCTCTCAGCATCTCCAGTTCTGCTCTGCCTGCCACAAGGTCACCACACAGGATTGCTTTCTCAGTTTGGCAAAAGAAAACAGGAAGCCAAAGGCCTGCAGGGGCTGTGAACTTGCCTGTCATGTTCTCTGACAGTACCAAAACCTTTTGCTGCTTGTGTTTTTCCCAAACTGTCGCTGCTTGTCACACCCCTTGTTTAAACCTCTGCTCTTGAAAGCTTTCCTGAGCCCTCAGCAAAACAAATGGAGAGAGCATGGTCTGTTCTCCACAGGGATCAGACACCACCTCAAAAGCAATGAGACTGACAGTGTCAAAGCTTCCCAGAGCAGCAACAGGCAGAGCCAAGCGTGCATGCCTGTGCTCCGGGGCTGCCAGAGGTGGGAGGAAGCAGCCTGCTAACCCCAGCTTCCTCCTCTCCCTCAAGCTACTCAGCTCCTGAGGTATTTGGCTCGGGGAAGGATGAAAGGGGAATGAAAGGGCTCAGCCCTCCTGTTTGCTCTCTGCTGAGCAGAGCTGTTCCCCCGTCCCCCATTTCCCCTATTGCTGCTATTTGACCTGAGCAGCCCAGAGGCATCTTAGTCACGGTGCATTCCTAGCACAGCATCGGTTTTCTGGAGCAAAACGGGAACAGCTGCCAAGAAACAAATCTTCCCCTGATGCCTGGCACTTTTCATGGGTGGAACAAAACTTCTTGAAACCCCAGGGGAAAAACCACCAGATCTCAGCCACAGCAATCCTCATTCCACTCCAGCCCATCCCCTCCAGGGATTTTGCAGCATGAGGGGGCTCAGACAGAGACTAATGAACATTGTGATCACATCCATACGGCACCAGTCTGAGAGCCTGGAGTCAAAGAGGACGTGAAGAGAGATCTGATCTTTAGCTGAAAGCAGTGCTGTGGGGAGCAGTGCACTCTGGCTGAACCCCCCAGCATTCAAGTCCAGCTGTGTCCGGTGTCCTCCTACCTGCCCAGGCTTGTTGTCACTCTTGTAACCGGGCAGGGTAGAGGCAGGTGCTGATATGGAGCACACTAAGTTCACACATGGCTTGTTGTGAAAGAGTTTTTGAGGCTTGTCAGGACTCAGAGAAATTTGTCCCCAAGTGCTGTGAGGAAATCTGGTGCTATCAGGGTCAGACTGGCGAGGAGGAAAGCACACAAGGGGCTGCATGGGGAAGTATCTGTGTCCACAGGATTTCTGTGTGCTCGAATAGCAGAGCTCCCAGATGAACATAACCCTTTCCCCATGAGGGTTAGTATCTCTTCCAGGTGTTAACCAGATGTAGGACAGAGCCTGCAATAGTTTCCCTGCCATGCTCACCAATTTCTTCACAGATTGCTGTGGTTTGGCAGGGTTGGAAGCAGGGACAGGATCAGAGATACCCAGAAGAAAATTGAGAAGTGTTTCTGGAGGCCTGGAACCTTCTGAGACACAGAAGCAGCCTTAAAGCACATGGCTTCTTGCCCCTTTCAGCTGAAGAAAAAACACTTGCTCTGTGTTCTCTCACATGTTGAATGTGATAGATGGAATAAGGACAGAAATATTGGCAAGCCAGTTTCTTGGAGGGCTTATGCCAGCTGACACCTGCTCCTTGCTGATAACAGGGTTCCACCCTCAGTCATGGTGCAGAAGGCAGCCTTCAGACAATATGAAGGCAATATGTTTTTCTTGTTCACCCTGATTGAGACTGAGGCTTATTTTGAAATCATCTGCTGCAGTTAGTGCTCAGCAGTCTCAGTCTGACAGAAATGGGTCTGATGGAGATTCAGCTTCACCTTCTCAGTGATGATTTTAGCAGGATGTGCAGGAACAGGCTCCGTCAGCAGCACCTCTGGTTCACTCAAGTCAGGGCAGGTTCTCTGACCATGAGGATTTTTAGGCATGAAGCATGTAGAGTTCACAGCTAGGACAGGTGCAACACTGATCTGCTAAAGCCTAAGGCAGCAACACCAGGTTAGCCCCACTTAAGATGCATTAAGTTTTTCTGTGAGGGTAACATGAAGTTCACATTGCAACACGCATCACCTCCCTGCTCACTGAGATTCCCGGGAGATTGCCAGGAGTGCTTCGGAGAGCCTGGAGCTGCTGGCTGCAGGCAAGTCAAGACAGGGCTTTAGCTTGTAAGCTGGAGATGACAGAGAAGTCCAGTCCTTGAAAAATCAAGAATTCCTTTGTGATCCAGGTTTACAGAAGCCAGTTCCAGCAAGCCTAGACTGCAGCTTCTCTTTCTGTTTCTTGGCTAGCCCAGGCCGTTCTGCTACAACAACACAAGCAAAGTCCACTGTCACAAACACCATCTGCTGAAGAGGAGGAAGGTTTCACACTGTGTCAGTCTCTTTTATCTCAGTGTAGGCTCTGCACAGGAGCTGGCTGAAGTTAGAAAAGCAAAGGAGACCCCAGCAACAGCTTTTCCTGGTGCTGTCTGTGGGCAGTTACTGATTTGAGTAGAAGAGGACTCCAGGGAGGCAGGACAGCACACAAGCAGCTGGTCCATCACATCACCCTTCAGGCTTTGGTTGAAAATAGCATCAGAGTTTTTCCCCCCCAAACGACATGAGGCAACAGGAGCAGCCCTGCTCAAGAGCTAAGCCAGCACAGCTGAGCTCAGTCTTTCTGTTTTGGATCAGGTCACTCCAGAAACAGAAGCAGCAAGAGCCAGGCTGGGACTGGCTGCATGAGGAACCATCATGCACATCCTCCTCCCATATCTACAGAGGAACAGCCACCCACACCTCAGCAGCAGCAAGGCATTTTTAGCCACCCAACAGGTACTTGAGCTTCTCTGGAAACAGCATCTTCAGATCACAGCCCAGCACCATTGTCAGAATGAACAGCTGAGGCAGGAATGTCATTCTAGAGGCTGTAGAGCAAATACAGGAGAGTAGAGCACATTTCTGTAGCACTACAGGTTGCACACACTGAAAAAAGCAACTCGGAACAGAGAGCAGCCAGCCAGCCCTGGGTGCTGAGGGGATCTGTACCCCACAGCTGGGCATGGGGCTGAGCAGGACTGGGCCAGAAGGACACCAGGGCAACCAAGACTGACCAGGAGCACAAAGTCCTTCCCTGGCTGGACAGGAGCAGCAGGTAGCACTGGGCAGCAGCAAGCCCTGACTGGGTGCTGAGGACAAGCTGAGACCTCAGGCAAGTTGGTGGGGTGCACAGTCCTCCTCTGCTCCCCAGAGACCTGTTTCTCATATGTCTTCCTCATGGATGAACCCTCTTTTCCCCAGTCTAAACTGTCCCTCATGCTGAGCAGGATGCCCTCCTTTCCCTGAGAGCCCACACAGATGATGGTCCTGCTCCAGGGTTTGGGATCTGGGACCCAGGGCATCAGATCTGCAGGGCATGGATCTCCAGGAGCCCACAATGCCCAGTGCTTCACATCAATTCCCTCTCAGCCTGGAGCCAAACCAGGATGCAGCTCCAGCTCTTCAACAGCAAAAAGCTGAATTAGTTGAAGTCATGGTGCCAGCTGTGTATTTAAACAGGAATTACATAGGGCTTCTGCTGTGGTAATGCTGCAGGTGCTGGAAGTGCTGCTAAGACAGATGAGGAAGGAAGGGCAGTGGGCTGGACATGGCAGAGGTCAGGGAACAGGGGTGCTCCTGATTCCTGCCCTGCTCACGTGTAGGAAAGGTACCCCAGCAGTCAGCCAGCCCATAGCACCTTGCTGCTTTGAGCTCCCTGGCTCCTGCTGGGCTTTGGCCACCATAAATCTTAGGTGTGGGAAAGCAAAACATCTCTGGGAGTGAGTACTCACAGCCACTGACTCCTGGCTGAGGTGCCCTGGCCATGAACTGGGATCCTGTGGCATGAGGCCCTGACCAAACAGAGACATCAAGGGTGGTGCCCATGCCAAATTGCAGCCTCTTGAAGGATGTTTGAGAAGTCATTATGAATTTGCAGTCTCCCAAAGCGGGCTACCAGCTGGATCTTCTGGATGAATTAAACCCTGCCAAAAATTAAGATCTGTTTCTGCAAAGCTGAAACAGCAAACTTGTTTGTCTTTCCTCCTTCCCCTCACAACCACGTTGTTTTAAACATTTACAGAGACCTTTATACTGTTTAAATAATGATTGGGGTGGAAGGGGGTTGTTTCCAGTTGTTTTTTGGGTTTTTTTTTTGCCAGCTGCTCCAAGCCAGCAGCGCACGCAGCTTCTGGAAAACCAGGTGCTGCGGTTTGTGACAGTGCCACCCACTCTGTCCTGGCTCCCCTTGCCTCACCTTGCGTGCCCCACAGCTGCTCCAGCAGCAGGGACCCCCGTGACCCCCCTAAACCTCAGTTCTGCCCCACCAAAAGAAGGGGTTACCCCGAGACCTGCTGCAGCATCTTCCTCCTCTGCAGTGCGCTGGTTTGTGGGGTGAAGGGGTGCATGTCCAGCCCCCCAAGCCCCCCAGCAGCATTCCCAGGCAGCCCCGGCGGGGCTGACCTTGGCAGGAGAGGTGGAGGAGGAGGATGCCGGAGCAGCTGAGCGCTCCCAGCGCCGAGCACAGGCGCTACGGAGGATTAGCCGTCTCAAGCGGACCGTGCTCTGCCGCCCACCTCCTCCAGCAGCGGGGAGGTGGCAGCTGAGGAGAGAGAGGAGAGCACTCGAGAAGTGCTGGGGGAGACGGCTAAAGGCAGACCGACCTTGCAGCAGTGTGGTGGTAGCTTGGTCAGAAAGAAAGGCGTGTGAGCCTCTGCCTTGTAAGCAGATCTCCAGGAATCTGGGGTTGTGTTGGGCTGGCTGAGCTTTATTTGCAACCAGTGGGGAAAGGGAGCGAGGAAGGCTGTCCAGGAGAGCTGGAGGCTTTCTGCAGGATGTTTGGATTGAGTGAAGGGACAGAGAAGGGAATATGAGACATGCTGTGGAAGCAGGATGTGGGATAGAGAAAATGTTTACACAGTCAAACTCAGGCTAATCCATGCAAGGCTTTAGAGACCATAAAAGCCATCTGCAAGTGGATAGATCACATTCTGGAGGAGAACAATGGTTTAAAACAACACTACCCTCTTTGATCTGTTCTGAAGAAATCACTCTTGTGAGCCTGAAGACAAGGCCAGGATAAGTAGATCCACGAGTTCTGCCCTTACAGTGAGGGTTGACAGCAAAAGCCATTTATGGTCTATTCCTGTGCAGGAACTTGGGGCCACGGAACAAAACCAGGAGCCAGACATGGAGCAAAGAAAGGGAAGCTGGTCCCTCTACTCCCCACAGGAGGGAATGGTTGTTAGAGATTCACTGAGTTCATGGAAAACAAAGTTACTGAAACCTCTGTTCCAGAGAAGACCCTTTAGCAGGGGCAGTGAGCTGACCTCTGGCTCTCAGAATCTGCACCCCTCAAGTGGCTGGTGGCTGGAAAGGTGCTGGGAGGTGTACTGGAAGTTATCACTGCTCCTGCATTCCCTAGGCATTCATTTTGGACGTCTCTTTGAAAAATGACATGAGTCTGGGTGGCCCTTGGTCTGATGCCCTGCAGCAGGGCTCCTTCAAGCAGATGTCACTGGGAAACTGTTCTGAAGGAACCTTTTTACAGGCAGCAGGAGGAACAACCACTGTCCTTTAACCAGCTGTCCTCTGTCATCTTGAAAAGCCTCAGCTTACCTTCAGACCTCGTCAAATTAGGCATTTGGCCTGCTTTCCCTGCACAAGGGCAAGAAAAATTAACCAAAGGGTCCTGAAATAATGTGACCTTTCATTATTTAAACAGGTTTTTCCCATTAACCAGTGAAAGCAGCAGAGATGCTATTCTGAAAAGTACCTCAAAACAATTATCTCCTTCCTCTGGAATAAATGGTGGGAAGCAAGAGGTGAGCTGGAGATATGGCATTTGCAATTCTTCATTTTCCATCTGCAGCGGGAAGAAATGTTGATTTGCATTGTGCCCTGACACAACTGCTTGACCTCAGTGCAGCTTATGCTAATTACTTGCAAGAAAATTCTTGTTTGTTCTGTGTGTGCCCAGCATATTTCTGGTATCTGAGCCTGATAGATGAAATATTGCTTACAGCACAGTGCAGATGGGGATGGCTGAACTGATGGCTGGTTGGCCAAGTAATCCAAGCAAACAGAAGCACTGTGATAAAAGAGGGCCTGAGAATTTTCCCATCCATATTAGCTGGGTATTTTTATACCAACTCACTCTCTTTCTGCTTACCAAGCAGTAATTGCTCAGGCTGACACAGAAAATAGAGAGGATCCATCTCTTTGCCCAAAGCAAGGACAACTCTCCTTTCCCTGCTCATCTAACTTGGCCTAAAAGGAAATCTTTCTCCTGGTCTCAGTAGCTCTACAATGTTAAAGTTTTCCTGCTACCTCTGGAGCATTTGTGTAGCTGTGCACATCTCTGGGTATGCTCAGAGGGTGTATATTTCAATTAAATTCAATTTCAATATTTCAATTAAACATGCTCATCCATGAAGAAGCTGGTGTCCTGCTGCTGCTACTGTTCAACAAATGCATCAGTCTGGCCCCAGGATTTGTTTGTGCATGCACTGCCATTGGAACATTTTGTGTGTGTTCTGTGTTCTGATCACTCCCCCAAGGAGCTGGGAACAGAATCTGGCTGCCTCTGACAAGATGGTCACTCTGCCTGGCTGGGACTCAGACCTGAAGGATCAAAAGTGTTGATCAGCTTGTCTCCATCCCACTGACACAATCTCCTCAAGACCCATTCTGTGCTGCACTCAAAAACCTTGAGACTGACTTTATTGCACTGTGCCCAAAGCTCAGTCGAGAAACAGGGGAAGAAGCAGGAGGAGCAGCTGAATGGTCAGAGCTGCAATTTCTTCTGCACCATCAGGAGAAAGAGGCACATTTTCTCTCCTCAACCTGCAGAATCCATCCCAGAGAAGCCATCCCTTGTTTGCAGAGATATTCTGTAAGCATAAAGCTCTTGTTATTCAGTGCACAGGCCTCCAGTTACAGCAGAGCATTCCTGAGCCTGCTGAAGTTCTACATAAGCACACGAGACATGCTGAGAAATGGGCTTAGGTTTAAACGTGTATTTAATATTAAATGAAGGCTTAAGAGCTTTGCTGCCAGGAGCAGGGAAGGATGTTTTGTTTGCAGTGTGCCTTGTCCTGTATGGGAAGACATTGCTTGTCTGCTGCTGAGCTCCAAAGAGCCTTTCTGCCATTTCAGAGGGCTGATTTGAAGCAACTGACACCAGGATTTAGGACCTTGTGGCAGGATTTATATTTTTTTAATAGTATAGATCTTTTCTCTTGGAAGTCTGGCACCTGAAACACCAGCAAGCAACCTCCAGCCTTACCCAAAGGGACTGTTTTTTGTTGGGAACCCAGCATTTTGACAGAAACAAGCATCAATCCCTGCACCTCAGCATCTCCTCGTGCTCTGTGCGCTGAAGCCTGGCAGGGGCTGGGGTCTGTCAGGGGGGATCTGCCTTTAATGGGTACAAATGGCTGTTTCCCCCCGGCCACGTGTCAAAGATAACCACAGCAAAGCATCTCTGAAGGCCCAGATGTTTTGTTTCTCCAGGCTTTGTGGAGCCCTGTCTGCAGGGTGGGACCAGGGCAGGCAGAGGGGAAATCAGGAGGAAATCAAATTACTGCCAATAAGCACGGAGAGTTTCTCCCTCGAGGGATTTACAGGCAGCTAAGAGAAGAAATGGGTGGAAAACTGAGAGATGACCTTGTCCTTCAATCTGAGCACGGGACCAAAGCCCAGCCGAAGATGGAGTGGCTCTGTCATTGATTTCCATTTGTTTCTCCATCCTTCCCTCCTCTGGCAGATACTGATCTCTCATATGATTTGTGGGAGGAAGCAATCCCCTCCAAATCTTCTGCAGGGAAATTGAGAGCAGCCCCCAAAAGTTCATGTGTGGAAGATCTACATCCCCTTTTCATACCTTTCCTTACTTGTCCAACCTTTCAGAGACTGGAGCAAGACAATACCACAACTGATGGAGACTGGCCACAGGAAATCTCTCCAAAGATGTCCAAGCTGCCCTTGGGAGCAGCACTGAGGAAGGACAGTGTGCTCAAACACAGCCCTCAGACCAGGCTGTGACTTCCTTCACATCTCGGATGGTTTGCAGACCTTCAGAAAAGCCTCTCGGTGACCTCAGGGAGGCTCTGCCCTGTCCTGCAGCTCCCGGGGAAGGTTCTGTGCTGGAGATCTGCGGGACATGGCCGCCCTCTAAAGGGAAGAGCTGAGAAAATCCGATTAATTCCCACACAGGCAAAGTTGCAGGGAATTAGGAAAGCGTGGGCATGGGCGAGGCTATCCCTCTTCACCCAGAGTCTGACTCCAGGATATCCTTGGAACCATTATCTGTGCACTGCAAACATGAATTATTACATCAAATCCACTGCACCCTTAGCTCATGCTGTCCTCCCGAGTTTTAATTGTTGAGTCCATTCATTACTTGGTACCTGGCAGAGCTTATGCTTTTATAGGCACAACAGGCTCTGTGGGCTGAGCGGCTTCCACCCAAAAATCAAGAGTGGCAAATCCCTCAGCACATCCAAGTCACATCTTCTCTCCTTCTGGGATCTGAACTCTGCTTAAGGGGGATTCTACTTGTTTTATTTTTTAAAACTTGCCTCCCTTGGGGCCTCGAAGGGCTAATTCTAGTTGAATTAGATGGGTTATATTTGCTTTTTTAGGATGCTAAAAGCAGCCAGGCAGATCGCCAGCCAAATCTTCACGGAGCAAAGGCTGCTTCAACGAAGGCTGTGCTAATTACTGCTGTTCTGTACCATCATCTGCCTCCCTCCCAGGCCAAACTCTCATCCCACAGGCTCCTGTGGGGCAGGGAGACCCTTGTGTCCCCATGTCAGAGCCCAGGACTCTGCTCTTCCCAGCCAGGAGAACATTTGGGGTTTCTGCACCCAGGGGGGACATGGAGGGCTGGGGAACACCACAGCCAGCTGCTGCTGTTGGGAGCAGATTATTTATAACAGCACCTTGGTATCTCTCTATGGCCTTCTTGCACTTTTTTTTTTTTTTAAAGTCTCCTGCAGCCCATTGACTTTTTAGAAGAAATTTTAAGAAACAGCATGGGCCATTCTGGAGGGCAAAGAGTCCAAGAGCACACCTCTGCTCCAAACACCCCAGGGACCTGGATCCTGCACTTCCCAGACATTTCTGAAATGTGGCACTGGGGTTGGCATCTGTGCTCAGACTTGGCTGATTTCAGATTCTGGTTTTTTGTCTCTCCATTCCCATTCACTCGAGCTCTTTGTCACGAGGATGGATAAGCCTTTGGGGCAAGAAAGTAGATATTAGCAGTTTTTATGTTTCTTCTCCTCGGTTGTGTTTGCACTTTGTTAATGTTCACACCGACTTCATGTACAAGCTAAATGGAATCACCCATAGTTTCATATAAAAGTTATAATTTCATTTATAGTTTCATATATAAGCTAAATAGGATCCTGTGGATTCCATGTCCTTTTAACAGCAAAGGACAATCACAGAACATCCTGGAAGCATCGCACATTCAAAGCACGGCACATACATTTACTAACTAATCTCTGACAAATCCCTGATTTCCAGCTAATTAGCCCCTTCCTCCATGAGCTAACGCATGTTCAGCCTTTTGAAGCCTTCGACCTACTAAGAACAATTACACGTGTCTCCCTAATGAAGAGGGTACACGAAGAATTAATAAATAATTAGTAAATGCCATTAAGGAGTGTGGTGAGGGGGGCCAGGAGCGCGCTTCACTCCTGAGGGACGGGACTACACTTCCCGTCAGCCCCTGCGCTTACAGGGGCCGGACTACAGCTCCCATGAGCCCTCACGGAGCAGGACTACAGCTCCCATGAGCCCCCGCGGCCGCCCCTCTCTCTGCAGCCTCTGAGCCAGCATGGCGGCGGTGCTGTGTGTGGTGAGTGGGCCGGGCCGCCATCCGCCGCCATCCGCCGCCATCCGCGGGCACGGCGGCCTCGAGGGGCGCGGGGACGGCCGGATGGTGTGCGGTGAACTCCCGTACGCTGCCGGAACTGCCAGTAGGGCTTCGGCGAGGGCTGTGGGCTGCATGGGGGCGGCGTGATGGTGGCCCCTCTCCCCGCCATGGCGGACGGAGAGAGCGAGGCCGGGGCTCTGGGCCCCGCGGGCTGCGGCCCTGCCGTGACGGGGCCGCGCCAGGAGCCGCGGGCTGGCCGAGCCGTGCTCAGCGTTTTGGGGGTGCGGCTCAGCCGGGGCCGTGTCCCAGCACCCCGCGCACATTTGGGGCCGGGTGTAGCCGCTGCCATTGGTGCTGCCCGGGTGAGGAGGTGACAGCCACGAGGGCAGAAACAGATCTGCGATGTGGGATGGCCCTCTGCTCTTTATCTCTTCTGGAAGCTGAGCTAGTGATGATAAAAGTTATCCCTGTCTGAATTGGATCTTTCCTCTGTGGAAGTGTAACTCTGAGGGCTCAGTGTTAGAGACACAAAGGTGAAGGGATGATTTGGTACCTGAACTAACTCTGTCCCCTTTCTCCGTTTCAGAGCATGACACCGTGTCAAGAAGGGGTAAAAACACTCCCCTGGCTGGGGAGCTGAGTCACCCACAGTGCACCTTCACAATGGTGAGAAACAGCAGCATCTGGCTTGGCACAGTCTGGTTTTCTTTTTCTCCTCTATGGTTATGGGAGAAGTCCTCGCTCTGCTGTCTCAGATTATACCCTCCTGAATTCCTGGGGCTCCTGGGAGGGGATATAAAAGATAAAAAAGCTTTATTGGCTTAATTACATTGATGAATGTAATTAAGCCAATAAAGGCTGTAGCTTTGTCACAGCTGCCAGCCGGGTGTGCTGCCCTTGGCTGGCACGGAGCACAAGCTGAAAAGCAGCGTGGATTGAATGGGAATTTCACTGGTGTTGGTGCCCAGCAGAGCACCTGCTTGTCAGCACGGTCAGAGATGAGCCAGAGCAGAAGGATTAGGGGTAGGAGGGATTAGATGACAGCCCATTATGGAGACACCTGACACAGCTCATCTCATAACTGTATCTGTCTCAGAAATAGACCTAGTGACAGAATAATTGCTCTGTTTTCCTGCCTGGAGGTGCTCTGGGACAGTTTCAAACTTGCATCAGGTTGCTGGGGGTGGGGAGGTGCCCCAAAGGGTCATCCTGTGAGTGACACACCCTGAGGAACCTGTCACCTGAGGGGATGTGGCTGTCCTAGGGCTGAGGAATGCATTTCTTGGGATAAACCCAAATTGCACCAGGGTGGATTATTCTTGGGTGCAAGGAACAAGTTGGACTGGGAGGTTTCTGGAAGATGAGGAGAAAGGAAAGTTAAAACATCTTAAAAGGGTCCAGACCACCAATGTCTCAGAGCTGGTGGGGTTTTTCCCTAAACAAAGATTTAAATAGCATCCACCTCCCAGAGTTTCTTGTCTGTGAATGAGACAGCCCCCTGGCAAACATGTGTCTTGAGGGACAGCTTTCTGCTCTGCTAAGTTTGTGAGACAGAAGTTGTCTGTCTTTGAATGGAGAATTTCTAATTCTTGCTCTGTGATCCAGTGCTGGGTTTTTTCTCAGGAGAAGTGAGGGG
Organism: Passer domesticus; assembly: GCF_036417665.1. Taxonomy (NCBI): domain Eukaryota; kingdom Metazoa; phylum Chordata; class Aves; order Passeriformes; family Passeridae; genus Passer; species Passer domesticus. The sequence goes on from NC_087493.1 coordinate 8,750,679, forward strand.
AAGAGAGCTGACTTTATTTAAAGTACTTTTGCTAACAGTGTTCATTGCAACTTGCATTTAGGAGGAAATGGTCCTGCAGAATCCTGGGGCTGCTGTTGCCCAAAGGCAGCTTTGGCCAGAGGGCAGCTGCTGTGTTTGGCTTCAGGTTGGTAAGAGAATTCTTCAGTGTTGTGTGTTTGTTTTTAATTCATTCATTACATGCCAGGCCTGTAGGCACATTGAGTCACCTGGTGAGCCTGATCTCTGAAGGTTTACCAGGAGAACAGCTGGGTGTCTGTCCTGTGTGTGGTTTTGGGGAACATGAGGGGTTTGTGTAGCCAGGGGTGGGACAGACACTGAGCCTGTGATGTGTGTTATCCCTGTCTGACACTCAGCTTGAGGAGGAAAATGTCCACTGAGGCTCAGGTACTTCCCTTTGTGGGTCCCCTGCCCCTTGCAGAGAGTCCAGAGGTGTGAGTGGCACCAGTGTGACAGGATCTGTCCCCTGTCCTGCCACCCTGTGCCAGGTGCAGTCCCAGGCACAGCTGCAGAGCTGCTGTTGTCATAGCACAGTTTAGAGCTGCAAGGAGCTTTCAAGTTCCCTGTGCAAACAGTGACAGGTTGAAGGGCAGATAAGAAATGCATTTTTTATCTTCCCTGATGTACAGTCACTGAACACACAGGCTGGAGCAGCACTTTGTCTTGGGCAGCTGACAGCTGCCTTCTGCTAAATGATTTTACGCTTTATTGAACAGAATTGAGTTTTGTTTGCAGAAGGTCAATAACAGCTTGTGACAGGCCAGCAGAGCTGGTGACAGGGAGCACTGTGAGAGGGGAGGGAATGGCACCACACATCAGGCACTGCTGTCTCCCAGGCAGCATCAGGCACTGGGACAAGCACCTGGAGCTTCTGACTTCCAAGGGGAAAGAAAGCGCAGAGGCAGCCTGATAATAAATGGGACAAGTAAAAGCTACTCAGTGCTTTGAGATCAGAAGGGCAGGAATTGTTTCAGAATGGACTTTTTTAGGAGAACAGTTACAGCCTTGGTTTGTGGTTTCCCACAGATCTGGGAGGAAGATTGTTCTGGACTGGATGCCACAAATGACTGCTGATTTGTCATGTGAAATGGGCACCTGTGTGTAGCCACAGGCTCCTCCTCACTGCTCAGTGGTTGCTGCAGCCACACCATGGTAAGATACCGCTAAATCCAAAAAGAATTTGGGCACTAGTGCCATTGGTCTGGGTGGGAGCAAGGTTTTGTCTGCTGAGACCTGTACTCCACATTAAATAGTGCAAATCAGGAACTTTCAGCTGCTCTGATACCGTGGTTTTTTGGTTTTGTTTTTTTTTCACCAGGACCTGATCTACAGTTGGCTGGAGGAAAAAGTGGTTCCCTGCTTTCTTCTGTTCCAGAATAAAATAAGTTGTGGAAAATCTTACGAGTCAAAGTTGGGTTTTATTTGGTTATTTCTGTAAAGGTTGGAGTGCATGCTCTTAAAGGTGTTTCCTTTTCTGATTCTTCTTGGACAGAAATGGTTTGGTGCTGATATGAAGGATTTTGGATTAAAACCCTTCCTGAAATGGCTGTTGTGAGTTTACCCTTCATAGGAACCTGATAACAAAGAGTTCAGTGTCTGCAGATGCAGTGTCCCAGAAGGAATTCATGGGAACAGTGTGACAAAACTAACTTATGGCTGAGGTCTGGTGCCAAATGGTTCTTGTGGTGTTCTTGGGAATACTGCCATGAATAAGTCTTTGAAATGAGTTAACTCCAGCTCCACCCTTGGCTGGGAATGTCCCTTTCTGAAAGGGGAAAGAAAGGAAGGTGCTCGTTGTGGTTCTCACTGTTTAGTTCCTGTGAACTGAGTGATTCCAGGCAGGATTGCAGCACCACGACAGCCCCATCCTGCTCACCTTGCCCCGAGTGTCACACTGCTGCTGATGTCACCTGAGGCTGGGCCAGAGCTGGTTTGAGGAGGTTTCAGAGTGTCTTGGCTGGGAGATGTGAGGATCAGGCTCATTCGTGTCATGAAAGGTTTTGCTGAGTGTTTGGGAACACCAAACAGGCCTGACAGGCTGCTGTGGTACCAGTGTGAGGTGGCTCTGATGGGAACAAAGGTTAATTTGAGACGTGGGAACACAAGATGGGCCCCAAGCTAGAGATTACATCTGGAACAGGCTTGGAGCCTAACCTGTGTCTGAACCAGCTGGAAGCAGCCTGCTGGAGCTTCAGGGGGTTTGGAGGTTCCCTGGCTCAGGGCCAGGGTATCTTTTGTCATCTCTGTACACCAACCTCACACAGTCAATAGCATTCCAAGTGGAAGAGGGCTGTGCTCAGAGCTTAGAGCCTTCAGTCTCCATGATTTAAATGCTTTCCATCCCTACCTGCTGTTGCCCAGTTGAAGTCTCTATCCCTGTTACTGCTCCTCTGCTGTGGGAGGTAAACAGGGGTCTCACCCCACCCAGTTCATCAAAACAACACAAACGTGTTAAGGAAAACAATCATTCAACATTTATGTAATTACACAAAGTGGGAAAGTGTCTTGGATTACACTGCTCTGTCTGCAGCCCCCACCAGCTGGAGAAGCTGTCCCAGGTGGGTCTCCCTGAGCAGTGCTGGTGGGTGAGGGACAGCTGAAGGGTTCAGGACCCTCCCCTCCCTTGGGGTTTGGGGAAGGAAATTAAGAGTGACCATCACTTTGACCCACCTGGTGTGGGGCTGCCTCTCAGAGGCACCAGGGAGTCCCTGGGCAAGAAAAGGCTGACAAGGCCAGTGCCACACATGGCTGAGGCCAGTGCCACCTCTGGGCTCAGAGCCTGGACGTGTTCCTGGTGTCCTGGCTGAGCTGCTGTGACCCTCCTTGTAGCTGGTGGCTTTTGAGCCCCTTCCTTGTCAGAAAACACCAGACCTCAGGAAGGGGACAGTGACAGGGCCCAGTGTGTCTGTCCTGCTCTCTGTGCCACTGACCAGGGAGGCAAACAGATCCTTCTGGAACGTGGCACACATCCACACACAGCTGGGACTTTCTGGAGAGAGGTGTTCTCCAGACATGTCACCTCTTGTCACCTGAGCTCCAGTGCAAGGGTTTATCCTGCCTGCTGCGGTCCCACCATGGTGATGACCATTTTAAGGTGAAGGGCATTTTCCAGCATCCTCTTCCAGCATCACCCTGCCCCTCCTGTGCTCCACAGGGGCCACTGCTGCCCCAAACCCACATTCACGGGGCTGGCAGGGCACAGCCACAGCTGTGGTGCTTCTGGCTGCCCCAAAGGCCATGTTCAACCACACTGATCCCTGAGGAGATGCAACATTCCTCCAGCAGCACCAGCTGCCCTCTTATCCTCACATCACTGCCGGCTGTGGTGCAGCAAGCCTGCTCCGTGGGCTGCCTGGCCAGCTGGGAAGAGCCCTCAGGAGGGAGAAGGTGACCCTCAGGAGGAAGGAGAAGAGCCACAAGAGTCCTTGGACTTGCCCCTGTGGGGCAGCTCCGGCCTCAGCGCTGGTAGAGGGTGATGATCCCTGCGCGGTGCAGGCTCCTCCACAGCGCCGCCTCCAGCATCATGTCGTGGTTGGCATAAAACACCAGAGGCTTCTTCTCCACCTCGTAGTAGTGGTCTGAGAACTGCTCGTAGTTGTCTGTGATGAACCCGTAGGCACTCACCTGTGGGGAAGGAGGTGGGGCAGACAGAGGAAGGGTCAAGGCTTCACCTCGGGTGGTCCATCACTACAGCACTCCCTTCTGGGTCAGGGGACATGTAGGACAGCCACCAGGATACACTGGAACCCCACAGCAGCCAAAGGGGGGATTCCCTTCTCCCCAGGGGAGCAGTGGCCCCGTGGGCCCTTACCTGGTCGCAGGTGTGGAGCGCGGTGAGGAGCATGAGGGCGCCGGTGCTGGGCATGTACAGGGAGCTGTACTGGGTGTTGAGGAGCTCTGACCGCAGGAACCTGACGGGGACACGGTGGCTGTGGGGTTGGCACAGCCCTGCAGCCCCCAGACCCAGCCCTCTCCAGTGCCACCAGTGCCCAGTGAGGCAGGAGCACTGCGTGAAACACTGGGCTCTCTGATGGCTGCTCTCATTTGCTCAGAGGCTGGTAAAAGGCACCTCTGCTGTTTGGAGCCACCCCAACCCCAAAAGGCAGGAAAAGACCATCCCGTTGGGACCTTTGCTCCTGTCAGACTGGGATTTGTTTTGGGGAATGAGAGCAAGGTGAGCACAGGGAGGTGTAGGAGGGGATGTGAGCTGTGCTGCAGTGAACAGGAATGGCAGGGGAGAGACGCCAATGCCTTGTGTGCAAACAGCAGGGCAGGGGTGGTTCCAGTGTCTAGGGGAGACTGGGGCTGCACTTTGATGCTGGGCAGATACTGGTCTGTACTGGAATGAGCAGAGGGAGGTGGTCTGAGCCCAGCCCGGAGCAGAGCCAGACAGCAGCCACAGTGCTCATCACCCTCACCTTGCTGTCAGGTACTGCAGGAAATCAGGATGCAGCAGCTTGAACTTCTCTGCAGATGCCTCCGGTCCGAAATACTTCTGTGGGCTGCAGCAAGGCAAGGAGAAGGGCAGAACTTTTGTTATGGGAGTCCTGGAGCTCCTTGGGGTTTATCCCAGGAGGGACGGATGTGGGGAGAGGACAGGTGAGTCATGCCTGCATCACTGGGGTGCTGGGGGATCTTGGGGAGCTACTCACTCGTCGCCCTTGTCCGAGCCCTCGGGCACGGGGCTGCCCTGGATGGCTGATTTCAGCATGACGTAGTCACGGAGATCCGAGGGGATGAAGATGTACCTCAGGTCCTGCAGCAGGGACACACACAGGGCACTTGGAGGGGCGTTTAGGGACACGGCCCACCCTTGCAGGCGAGGACTGAGGGCTCTCAAGATGGGGAGAAGGTCTCAGAAGCAAGCCCAGCCTGAAGGAACAACTCGATTCAAGTCCCCAACAAGCCCTCAGGGTCTCACCTTGCCCTGGGGGATCTGGGTGAAGCCATACTCCTCGTAGGAGACGAGCGAGTTCTTCATGGTGTTCACCGTGAAGCCGTAGAAGGAGACCTTGGTGCCAACATCCTCCTCGAAGCCCTTGATCACGGCACCGTTGAGCCTGCAGGAAAAGCAGAGAACACGTGTCCAGGGCTGGCACCTCCCAGCACCCGCGACCCATCCTGCCTGGCGTTCACCCTCACCTGAAGACCAGGTGGTGGCTGTCGATGGCCTGGCCCTGCCGCGAGCCGTTGAGGATGCCGCCGTTGCCCACCACGGCACAGCGCACGCAGCCCCCGGAGAAGGCGGCCCTGTCGAAGAGGTGCCGGTTGGCCGAGGCGTTGAGGAGCTGCAGGGTGCTGCCCACCACTGGAATGGAGCAGGATGAGACCAGTCAGCAGGGAAAAAAAAAAGAAGGTGTGTGTGCCAACCCCTGTGAGCGTGTGCACAGCACAGCCAGGAGCAGCACCAAGAAAACTCACACCACCCCTGTGCAGGAGAGATCTGCAGGTGGGATATGGGGGCACCACATAGGCTCTCCTCTCCCAGCTTGGTGACACCTCCTCCTATCTCTTATCTCCCCATGCTCCTAACCCTGCTACAAGCAGAGGCCACCCAAGGCTGTGCAAGGCACAGAGATGCACCCAGATATCTCCAGATGCTGCTGCCTGTGCTGGCCACATCCCCTCCTGGTGATGTCTCTGCAAATGCCACTGGTTCTCTCCTGCTCGCCGTTCCCAGCGCTTCCCAGCCCAGGGATGGAAGCTGGCAGCTGCCAGGGAAAACAGAGAGTGGGTTTGGGGTGGGAAGGGAAACAATCTGCATGCACAACAATGGAGCTGGTTGTCCGAGCTCCTCCGGCCCCAGTTAATAATCACAGACACACTGGAGCTTTTATTCAGGGAAAATGTCACAAGATGCAGCAGGAGCCGCACCCTCTGCCCTGGGAGGTGGGGTGGGAAGAGATCAACATTCCTGGCTCCTCTGCAGGGCTCCTTGTCCCACATCTCCAGTCCCTTCTGGGCTCCCCAGTCCCCTCAAGCTGCCCCACATCCCAGCTGGGTCTGTACCTGCGAGGGACAAGCCTTGCCAGCCATAGGGGACATGCCGTGTCTTCAGCCTGTCCCAGGTCTCCAGGGTGAAGTGCTGGTCCCACATCAGCACCGGGGTGTTGAAGCGGAAGATGTCCCGAAACTTGGGGTCTGCATTTGCTCTGGTCGTTACAGAGTGGAGGCAGGGACTGGGCTGGGAGGGAGGAAGGAGGATCCCTGCTCAATCTGCAGCCTGCCTCTGCCTTCCCTGTGACACCTCCAGCCCCCAGCAGGCACCAAGGTGAGAACAAACCCAGGGACAGAAATGCTCCTTGTCCATCACATGTTCTGCCGGGTCACCCAGGCAGGGCATTGCCTCGTGCCTTGGTTTTGTGCTGCAGAACAGCCTGTGGCACCCAGCTCAGTGGGGCTGGCAGAACCAGGGCTTAGAGTCACCTGAGGGCAGAAAGATTCAGCACCTTCAGGTGTGGGCAACCCTTTTAAGGGCTCTGCTCTGTGAGAACACAACAGTGACAGCTCTCCTCAGGGCCTGGGTCCATCCCCATGAATCTCCAGCCTGGACTGCTGGCCCAGGAGTCACGGGGTTGGATGGGGGTGGTGGTGCTGCCTCCAGCCTCCACACTGGGCAATGCAGCAGGGAGGCCTGGGGAGAACCTCTTGTGTGGATGGACAAGCTTGCTCCTCTGTAAACCCCTTCCAGAGGATGCTGCTCCTCCTCAGCCTCCCCACACAGCCCTTCAACCAACAAATCCCAGCACGGAGGGGCACCACGGACATCACTGTGCTGTGCTGATGATTACCTGCTTTCTGCTGGGCTCCGGCTCCTCCAGCTCGGCAGAGGGCTTGAAGGAATTCCCACTGGGATGGGGGAAACATATGGCAGAGTTAGAAATCCATTCCTTGGGAACTGGGGAAGCCCACAGTGGGCAGGGCCCTCCCAGCTCCTGCCAGGATGGCTGAGCATCCTCTCTCCTTACCTCTCCAAGCTGCCTCCAAGAGCCCACCTGCGGCTGCCGGCTCCCTGTGGTGTCCCTGAGGGAGCCAGGACCAGCGGCCCCGGCTGCAGCAAGCTGGGAGAAGACAAGTGAGGGCTCAGCTGAGGAGGTGACACTGAGCACCCTGACATCCCCCTCTGTGAGAGCCACAGGGCAGCACCACAACCCCTCCATTTATCTCCTCTTCACCGCTGCTGTGCCCACCCATGCCCATCTGCAAGTGGAGAGATGAGGTTTTGCAAAATGCAGGATTTGTGCATCTTCTGGTGGGTCCCACCTCCAGGACTCCCATAAACAAAAATCCACACCCAGCCCAGCCTGCAGCCTTGGGGGACTCCTGCTGAGACACCCCTAGCTCTTCCCACCATCCCACCACTCCTGAGTCCCAAGAGGACCGGGCTGGAATAAACTGGACAGGCCAGCAGGACACATTTAGTTGTCCTATTGGAGAAGCCATCTGCAACTGGGCTCTGGAGGTTCTCGGGGTGCATGGGACACCCTCTGCCATGGGGGTGGCTGGGGCATGCCCTGATCCTTCACTAGTACCAGGGGCTGCCCACCCTGAGCAACTTGGGGTGCCCTGAGCTCCACGGGGCCAGGCTGAGCTGCCCCAGCCCCTGGGGGGGCACTGGGCTGGGGGTGGGCAGGCGAGCAGGAGGTGGGAGCCCACCGGAGGGGAACAGGCTCCCATTCATCCCCACACAGAAAGGCCCTTCAGAGCCCCGGGGCGGCAGGTGCTGCGGCCAGAAGGGGGCTATTGTGGAGGAGACAAGGGCTCCTTGTTACAGGATCTCTGCCTGGGAGCCTGGGGACAGGTAAAGGCAGGTGGGGAGCGGAGCCTCACCCCCCCCAGCCCTGCTGGCACGACGTGTCCTGGCACAGGGGCACAGCAGGAGTTGGGTTTCTGTCCCTGCCACGGCCTCTGTCAACACCAGCAGCACCCACAGCCCTGCCCAGGAGCAGATCCAAACCCATCTGCCACCTAAACCCCACTCTGGGGGCATGGCATGACATGGGGGGACAGCCCAGCACCCTGCCTGGGGGCTGGAGCATCTCTCCAGGCGTGGATGGATGGGCAGCACCCAGCAGAGTTTATTCCCAGCACTCTCCTTGCACCATGCCAGCACTGCCAGCTCTGGGCAGGGCTGAGGGTGCTGAGCCCCAGCAGTGGAGCAGGGCAGATTTTAAATCAAGCCTGTGTGTCTTGCCTTGGTGTCTCATGGGTTCCAGCAGGAGCAGGGCCCTGCAAAGCCCCCAGCACTCCAAACAGCCCAGGGGTCAGCACAGTGGGGCCCCCACCAGTTCACCCCTTAGGCTCATCCTGAGACCACCTCAGCATTCAGAGAGAGGAGGGAGGAAAAGTCCTCAAGGGGGTCCACCAAGACGGAACTGAGCCATCCCAGAGAGATGCAGAGCTGCAGCTTTCTGCAGGGCCTTTCTGGTGTTATCCTGCATCATCCAACTAATCCCAGCCTGAGCAAACTTGTCTGTTCCCTTGGCTCGCAGGGGGCAGTGCAGGGTCTGCTCACAGCACGGGCAAGGCCATCAGAGGCTGTACCAGACCTGCTGCTTACACTGGGAGCTGCTCTTTCAGCCCAGGTGCTGACAGCACATCCTGCAGGGCAAAGCTCTCCACACAAGTGTCCCACAGCTCTGGACCCGAGTGGGCTCAGCCCTGGGGAACTGCCCTGGGGTGCAGGGAGCTGCCCAGCCACCCCCCAACAATGGACCAGGGGCTGGGGAAACCTCCCTGCTCCAAACCCCAGCTGGCTCCTGCCAAGCACTGAAGTCCCTGCATGCAAAGCCCCTGGGTTGCCCACCCACCCATTTTCTGGCCACAGAGGTGCAGCCCCCACCAAACCCTGGGGCTGTTACCCTCACCCACCATGTCCAGGCTTCAGCTGCATCCAAGCAGCCTCTCCCAGCCCCACCACCTCCCCAGCCCTTCCCACCAGGTTCACAAGCCCCAGCTGCACGTCTCTGCCCACCCAGCCCCTCCCCAGCTCTCCCTCTCCTGTTTCACCCCTTTCCCTTCCCCAGCTCTCCCCCAGTGCCTGCAGCACAAGGCAGAGCCCTGGGCAGTGGCAGTGCCAGGGTGCTGCACTACTTTCTGAGCTGCCAGGGATCTGTGGCTGTGCCCAGGATGGAGGGAGGTGGGCACAGGCAGCCTGGCAGCTCAGCTCCTGCTGACCTTCCACGGGAGCTGGGCGCCAGCCCCACCCATGGCCGGACACAGTGGGTGGCACCTGCTCATCGTTTCTTGCAGGCTTTGTGCTGAACTGATAAATCAGTGCCAGCACCTCCCTGCACTCGCTTGCCAGCTGTGGGTGCTGGAGCCAGCTCTCCAGCACCGCTGCTGCCCAAACCCTGCCGGGAAGGGCGTGGGGCAGCCGGCCCCCCACCAAACAGCATCTCGGCGGCGTGACGGGAGCCAAGCGCTTTGACGTCACCTGCCAGGATGTGGTGAAGCACCTCGTGCTGCTTGGTTGACTCAGAAGATGACAATCCTGCCCGGCACCGACAGATGCACAATGGGGCTGCGGGAAGGAGTGGCCGTGGCTGCCCGGGCACCGGCGGTGGCAGCAGAGCCGGCCAAGGCTGGGTGCGCTCCCTCACCATCGTGACATTCACAAATATGACGTTCCTGGTCCAAGGCCATCCCTCGTTTCCGGAAGATAACGCTGTGTGTGAGTGTTGTGAGCACACACTCCGGCCTTATCTTCAGCAAATACTCCCAGGGCCCCACGGAAACATTGGAGGGAGCCAAAACAGCAACAAGAACCCGCTCTGGCTCCATCTCACCCTGAAGGGCTGAGCTCCAGAAGCATCCTCCCCTGGTGCACAGCAGGAGTGGCACAGTGAGGCTGGGCAGAGCTCTGTGCTCATCCCATCTGCCCTAAGAATAAAGCCACGAGTGCAGCCAGTGGGGTTTGGGAGATGGACGGGCAGGGAGTGGGACAGGGCTGTGCCCACCTGAACCCCAGGGGATTTGGTTCTCTCCATCCCAGCTCTGCAGGGAACAGGGAATTTGCCCACTTCCATGGGGCCACCAGCTTTGTGCAGAACTGCAGGGGAACTTGGCATTGCTGTGGGGGTCCTGGGGTGACCTGGTGCTGGCAGCGGCCACCATCCATCAGAGATCAGCTTCCTCCTGATCCCCTTCATCCCCCTGCACCTCTGCATGGAGACACTGCTCACACAAACCTGCTGAAACCGAGTCACCTGCACCCACAGGCGAGGGCTCTGACCCTCCTGTCCCTCCTTGCAGAGTAGGAAATGAGTGCTCTGTGATGGCACCTCAGCCTTGTGAAATGGCCAGCCCAGTTCCAGCTCTGGACTCAGCCAGCAGGCCAGCACCAGCTCCTGCAGGGACAGAGCTCTGCTGGGACGAGCAGCACTCGTGCAGTGCCACATCTGTAAAGACAGGGAATTGAAGCAAACAGGCAGAACCCTGGTTTGGGTTTAGCTTTAGGAGTTGAATTAAAGCCAAGAGGAGAGTCCAGGAGAGCTTTGGAGCACAGGTCAGCTCTGAGTTACCTCCCCCTGGGCCCCTCTCCAGGGCTGGACAAGCTGACCCTTGGTCCCATCAGGCAGGGGCTGGAGCCTGGGCTGGCTTTCCAAGGAAGGTGACCTGGGGCTGTGGCAGGTCCAGGCAGGGTTAGCCTGGATTGTGGTGGGGAGAACCTGCTCCCTGCTTCCATCCCATGGGTTTCTCCACACCCACAGACCCTGTGTCAGGGCATGGCTGGTTTCCATTCCCAGCTCCAGCGTGGGCCATGGGCACATTCTGCTGCCCTCAGGGCCTCAGTTTCCCCTCCCGTGGACATCAAGCTCTTTGTGGGGAGCTGCTCACACCGCAGCTGTGGCTGCCCCGGGCAGTTTTTGGTAACGCTGCACACCCAGCATGGTGAGGGTGCAAGGAGCCAACAGCCAGCCCGGGCTGCTGCAGACACTCCTGATCACCAGCCCGGCAGGAGAGGGGACCTCTCCCTTTGGCATCGGGCAGGGAGAGCTCCCAGCTGGGGAACAGAGCAGGTCTGAACCCCAGGGCAGCTCATCCGGCTGCATCCCCAGCAAATCCCGCTGCAAATCCCACCCTGTGCAGGACCGGCCCCGCTCCCCACAGCATCCCCCGTTCCGGTGGGGCTGTCACACCGATGGCACCCAGAGGCACCCACGAGGAGGTGGGGGACACCCACAGCACCTGATGCTCGCAGGGGACAGGGCAGCCGGTCCCGCAGCCCGAGCACCGTGCGGGCTCCATCCCCTGCCCGCTCCCCCGCACCCGGCGGGGCTCCCGGGGCAGCCCGGCAGCCCTGCCCTGGGCTCGGGGCAGGCTCGGGAAGGGGCTCCGGGAGGTGTGGAGGAGGCAGGGAAAGCAGACAAAGGCGGAGTTGCAAATTGCTGGAGTTTGGCAAACGCTGCAGCCCCGAGTTCGCGAGCGGCGTGGGCAGCCCGGGGATCCCAGACCGGGGCAGCCTCTGCAAGGGGGGCTCGGTGGGGAGCCAAACCTCCCCCAGGACATCAGCGGGCTCGGGTCCCGCACCAGCCCGCCGGGAACACGCGGTGGGATCGGGGTTGGACCCAGCCCCAGCCGTCCCTGCACTCCGCAGGGGTTTCTCTGCACTGTGATGCGCTCAACCCTCGGAGGGGTCCAGCCCAATGCGGGGACCCTTGCAGACCCTCCGTGGCCTTGGGGTCCGCTCCGGGCAGCGCTGGGCTCGGCTGGGGGCCGTGGGCAGGACTCAGAGGGGCACAGCCTGCTGCCAGCCTGTTTCCCGAACCGGCCGGGGCAGAGCGGGGATCACCAGCCCTGAGGTGCCCACACTGGCACCCCGATTCCCCATCCCAGCGCACGGGATTTGCAATCCCCGCCTCGCTGTCCCATCCCGTCCCCCCTCACCTGGCTATGATCCTGGGGCTGGTGGGCACCTCCACCGTGGCGTGGTAGTGACTGTAGAGCAGCAGGGAGGATGTTAAACCTGCCAGGAGCAGAAGGCAAAGCCTTTTCCAGTGCGGGGACCCCATCCCGGCCGATCCAGCCCCCGGAGCCTCGCGGGAGGGTGGCAGCCAGCCCCGGGCACACGAAGTTCCCGGCCCCTCGGCTCTCCCAGCCCGGTGGGAGCTGGCTCCGTCCTGCCCCCGGTGCCCAGGCGCGCTTGGGAGCAGGCTGGGATATTCCTCCGGAGCGGTGGGAGGGAGGGTGTGAACCGGAGGGAGGAGGCACCAGGCTGACTGGTTCAGACTTGCTGAGAAAAAAAGCACTTTTGAGCTGCATTTTCTCCGAGCTGGGGATTAAACATTTACCCAGACCAGAAAGGAACTGTAATTTTCTCTTTTTTTTTTTTTTTTTTTTTTTTTTATTTTTCTTTTTTCTTTATTTCTTTTATTTTTTTAAACTTCCTTTTCATCCACCCACCCACTGCTCGTAAGCAGGGGTTCCCCTTTTTGTAACTTTCTTGTCCGGCTCACACACGTGGCTGTTTGGGCTGCACGGACACCCGGCGGGTGCCACCCCCGAGCACATCCGCTCATTCTTGTTATTATTCTTATTTTGTGCTCCTCAGAAACCGCAGGCTCTGAAGTCGGGGCTCCGACAGCAGCACCCTGTTGCAGCCACCCAGTGAACCCGCCAGGAGGGGGGATAAATGTGGGGGAAAAAAGGGGGACACTGATGGGGTGCTGCCACTCAAGAGGAGGGGGGACACGGTTGGGGTTCTGGCCGAATGGATCCCCTGCATTTGCAGCAAACAAAACCTTTCAGGGCTTTGTGGCAAGCTTGACAAAGAGTTTGGGTTGGAGGAAAGGAGAAACGGGTTTGGGGGGAAATTTGCCTGAATTATTTTGGTATTTTCGGAGAGGATGTGCTCCAGTTTCTTTTTTGAAAGAATATCTTGGTGTTATTTTAGTTCAACTCCGAAAGAACCAGCCTGTGAACCGAAGGATATGCATACCAAGATGTTTGTGGCAGTGGGGGAAGGGACTCAGCAGGCAGACAAGCCTTTTCAGTTGAGCTGTAGGGGTTTTGGGGGGTTGGATTTTAGGAATCCACCAGACGCAGGGAGCAGCACTTGGTGAGCCCTGCTCCATCCAAACCCTTTGCCCGTGGCTCCCTGAGCACTCACGTGCTGTTCCAGGCTCTCACACACCTCCAGCCCCTGCACAAATACCCTCTTGCATTTTTCAGCCCCAAAACCTGGGCCCAAACCCTATCCCTGTCCCTGGTCCCACTGTGCCTGCATTTCCCCCAACTCTCCTTTATCCCCTCAGATCCAACCACTCCCCTCTTCCTTTCCAGCCTGCCCAGACAGGTTCAAGGGAAGATAAAAGCAAAACACATTTTAACAGGAGTTTGCTTCAATCTCCACTTGCTTCCATTACTCCAGATCCCTCCATTGCCAGCCCTGGTGCTCTGGGAATTTTGGCTGTCTGGGGATGGCACCGTGTTGGCATCCACAAAGTGCCAGGCTGTGGTGTGAACACAGGAGCAGCTCAGTGCCTGAGGCTGGCAGTGCTGCCACTGCTGGCCTTGTCCCACTGGGAGAGAGGACACTGCCCCAGGGACACCACAAAGGGACAGGGACCAGGCTGATTTCAAAGCAAACTTGCAGGGAACCCTCCCTGCTGTGTGCAGGGCAGCTGTGGCAGGAGGGCTGGCTGGGCACGGGCTGTCCCAGGGAAGGAGAGAGCAGCTGGAAGGACAGGACAGACCACGGCCACTTGGACACACAGGGATGAGATCGAGCTTATAGCCCAGCTGGAGCTAAAGCTGTGGAAGAACTCAGAGAAATGGGGGTGCATCAGTGGAGGGGTTTGATGCTTTCTGCCTCTCTCACTAAAAGCTGCTCCCAGCCCTCGGGGTACAGGCATTTTCTGGAAGTCCCAGAGCCAGCTCACGGCTGAGTGTGGGGTCCTGCTCAGAGTCCCCCAGCCTGGAGCTGTCCCCACCCTGTGTGACCCCGGGTCTGCCTTGCACGCTGCTGGATGTGCTCCCTCTGATCCGGTGCCTTGGCTCACGTGCTCCTGACTCTGGCCCTTCGTTAACCACAGCTAATTATTACCAACTGCTCGAGTAAGTCACAAGGGACACAGCAAGGCTTGGCTCCAGATGGATGACCAATGATCCAGGGGAAATGGACCTGGGGAAAGTGAGGAATTTGCCATTTGGAAACATTTATGGCCCAATCATGCAAATGCTGGTGGAGTGGCAGCTTCAAGGGCTGGAGGAGCTGGTTTCTTCACATCTCACTGTTTCCATGATATGTGGTTTTCTACTGTTGGTTTTATTTTCAGCCGGGTGAAAATGAGATGCACAGTTCTTCATCTGCTCTACTTGTTTTGTGCTACAATGCATTTTGGACTATGCCCCAAAATTAAGTGGTGCTTAATTTAGAAGTTAAATAAGTGTGAAAAACCTTTTAGGATGGTAGTTGCCAAATAAAGATTAGGAAAAGAACATAAAAGAAATTACAATGGAAACCAAAAAGTGTCATTTTTAGCCTGGGCTTGTTATTCCAGTGATTACTTCTTGGAAACAGAACCCAATCCCTCCCCGTGGCTAGAGAGCACAAGAGGAGAATAAACATATTTTGCACCAGCTGGCTGCCAGCCACAGGTTGGTAGAGGAAAAATCTCATGGTCTTTGCCATGATGAACTGTGCAGGTGGGAGAATGAGATCTCCAAAAATCTCCTGGAGGATTTACACATCCAAATTCATTCAGCACGGGTCAGAGGTACATTTCAGCAAGTGCCAAAAACCTGCTCGCCGAGCAGGTCCCTGAAAGGCAGAGCTGTGTCAGCCCCGAGAACGGGGGCCATATGGCTGCTGCGTGGCACATGAAGAATGCATCAGCAGATGTCCCGGGAGGTGACACAGGGCCCTGCCTGCAGGGCAGCGGGAGCAGCTCGGCCACGGCTCCCCTGGCCCGGGGGGAACGGGTCAGGGAATGCTCCCCAACACTCTGCTCAGCTTTGTGATGGATTTGTAGGTGTTTCTACAACCAAGGGCAGGAGAAGGGACCACACAGAGGATGCCTGGAGATGGGGGTGACAGCAGGGTGGCAGCAGGGTGACAGCAGGGTGACAGCAGGGTGACAGCAGGGTGACAGCAGGGTGGCAGCAGGGTGACAGCAGGACGCTGGCTGCGGCACCAGCGATGCTCAGGGCTGGGCTCTGCCCTCCTGCCCACAGCCCCAGGCTGCAGGGGGGGAAAGAGGCTCAGGAGGTGCAGCAAAACTGCTCAGAGAAAGGCAATAAAGCTGGTGAAGGGTATGGAGCACACATCCCGTGAGGAGAAGCTGAGGGAGCTGGAGTTGTTCAGCCTGGAGAAGAGGAGGCTTTGTCACTCTCTACAAGTCCCTGGGTGTAGCCAGCTGGGGATCTTCTCCCTGGCAACCAGTGACAGGATGAGAGGACATAGTCCTGAGCTAGGGGAGGTCTAGGTTGGACATTAGGAGGAATTTCTTCTCAGAAAGGGTTGTCAGGCATTGGAATGGGCAGTGGAGTCACCGTCCCTGAAGGGGTTTGAGGAAAAGCTGGATGTGGCACTCAGTGCCATGGTCTGGTTGGCAAAGGTTGGAACCAGTGATGTCAGAGGCCTTTTCCAGCCAAAGGGATTCTGTGACTCTGTGATCTTTGTGCCAGTGTGGCACCCCATAGTCCCCTCCTGCTCTTCCCCAAAGCAGGAAGGTTCTTGGGGTGAGCCATGGGCTGAGGTGGCAGGTCGGGACCAGGAGCAGTGGCAGGATGTGGCTTGGGCTGGCTCGTGTTGGCTCTCTCCCCTTGGCCCTGCTGGCCCAGGTGCCTGAGCATGGCAGAGCCCTTGGCCAGCCCTGGACCGCTGAGCAGGGCTCAAAAATTCAAACACAGTTCAAAAGCCATCCCCTCTCCACTGGCATGAGGCAGCCTGGAGGCTCTGAGCTATGCCAGGAGGGGTGCAGATATGAGAAACACCTCTGAGAAATGAGGGTGACGATGCAAACCACTGCCTTCCCGCTTCCTGGGGAACCAAGAAGGCATCTTGGACCAAGATGTCATCTCTGGGCCAAGCAGAGCAGATATCAGCTGATCCTGCCCTGGGGTCTCCTCAAAGCCACGTGTCCCTGGGGTCAGGCCAGGCTCTGTCCCCAAAGCTGGGGAGAGGGGACACCATGTCTGGGTGTGGGTGGGTGACCCAGCCCCTCGCCCACCCTCCCGTGTGGTCCCATCTGACACTGCACGGCTGCCAGGGGAGGGATGGAGGGAGCCTTGGGATGTCCCCAGGGCTCAGGACGTGTCTTTCCAGAATTTCCCACCCCAAGGGCTGTCCAGGCCAAGCTGGGGAAGCCCTGCAGCACCCAAGGTCCTGTTGCTCAGCCTGGCAGAGGAGCCCTGCTGCACCCCCTGGAGCTGTTTACCTGCAGGGCCTTGCTCCAGCACCTGGAGCTGAGGGCTCCTGGCAGGTCAGCTGGTGCTTTTTCCACAACAAAGCCGAGGGCTGCTCCTTTATCTTGTTCTCCCTCCCCTATTATCAATAGTTTTTCTGGTCCAACTGGATTTACCTGCTACCACATCCCCAAGAAAGGGAGAAGGTCTACACAGAGGAGGCAAGGAGGGGAAACCTCCCACGTTTTGCCCCCAAGGCTTGCCCCAAACCTCTCAGCAACTGGAGAGCATTAACAGCAGCTGCTGAGTCCCCAGCACAGAGCTTTTAGTGCTGACCTGGAGCAGGCACACAGCTCTGCCACACTCCCACAGCATCCACCAGCCACAGAGGCTGGAGAGCAACACATCCAGAGGGAGCAAGTCCAGGCTGGGAAGCTGGGTGCTGTTATGCAAAATGAAACATGAAAAACATGGTTCTAAAGTAGTTTAAAGGTTGTGAGAGAGAAATCATCACCTTGCTGAATAAATGTATCACCCTATGATGCAGAAAGTTATTTTTCTATTTTGCATACACTCTTTTTCTAAAGTATGTAGAAAAAGAGAAGTTCTGTTGAAGGTGCTGAGCAACCTTCATTCTCATTGATGGGAATATCATAAGTGGCATTTAAACCCTGAAAATACTCAGCCAATAAACAAACAATCTCAACACATGCATTCATTTAGCAAGGATAAAGACATCTAGATTTTTTTCTGTTTTCTAAAACTCTGGCTGCTCTGTGCCTCTGCTCCCTCCCTGAGGCAGGAGTGACAATATGGATGTGCCACCCTGGCAGGAGGCTGCCCTGGAGCTGTGTGTGGCACACACAGTGGCTCCCTCCAGCACCTGGCTGGGTTTGGGGTTGGCTGCCACCTTTAGAAGGTACCTCAGACCCCAGGACATGGTGCAGAGCCCACCCTGTCCCTGCTCCTGGCAGGGCCAAACCCAGAGTGGATCCAGAGAGCAGGGCTGCACCGACCAGGAGCAGGGACCAGATGGGCTTTGCACCACTCCCTTGTCCCCAAAATGCATCCCTGTCCCCCAGCAAGCCCATGTCTGCTTCCTCCTGCTCCACCTGCAGTCAAGGAGCTGTGGACACACAGCAGGACGGGGTGGGCTCTGCTTCTCTCTACAGGTGGGCAGTCACACTGAAAGAGGGAAGAGGTGGAAATGAAGAATAAATTTGAATCCCTGCCAGGAAAGTGGCACCCTGAGAGCTTCTGGGTGACAACTGGTTTTGGTTTCTGCAATCTGGTGGGGAATATTTAAAGGCTGTTAACTCCTGAGGAGCCCCAGGAGGAGTCTGGCACAGCTGTAATAACAGTTCATGGTACTCACCAAGAGCTTTTGAAAATAGCAGGGCTGACAAAACAGCAACTTCTGGACATGCTGAGGCACACGGTTTATTTATCCCCCAAATTAAATGTCTCTGTCTAAATCCTGCAGCCCCCAGAGCTCCTGCTGGCAGTGGGGAATCCACAGGTGGCTGGCACTGGGTACTGTGTCCGTGCAGGAGGAGGAGTGGCTGCATCTGAGCATCCCGAGGGATGTCAGACCTCATCCCAACGTCAACTCCTCTGCTCGTGCAGCCTTCAGCTCCATGCCATGCTGCAGGAGCAGAGGCCACAGCCTTGCACTCACCCTGTGACTGCAAGGCTCCAAACTCTGCTCCGTGTGTCCCCCACTCCCCAGGGAGCTGCAGGGCTGTGCCCAGCACCGGGACACGGTGGCACACCTGGATGTGCCAGACCTGCACAAAGACAGATCCCTGAAGAGCAGCTGCCACCTGGTGGCACAGGGACAATCTTGATGTCGTGCCAGCCACGGGGACCTGGATTTCAGGGTCACTGAGCAGGCTGGGGCTGCTGCAGCACAGCCCTGCAGTGCTGCTTTCACCCTGGGACACTCTTGCAATCCTGAATCCTGGCTCTTGCCAAGGCTGCTGCAGCTGTAGCTGCTCTCCACAGGCTTTGTTCCATTTGTGCCAGGCTGGAAGCTGGCAGGGAAATGCCACCTCCAACCCTGCCCAGCTTCCTGTGGCCACGCTGGAGCCGATGCCACAAGATCAGGTGGCTCTGGTGAGGCACAGCTGGACTTGTGCCCCAGGGGATGTGTCCTCAGCCAGCCCACAGTGGGACGGGATGCCTCGGTGCAGGGGACAGGAGCAAAGTGAGGAGGTGAGGGGGACCATCAAAGAGCCGCTTTCCTGGCACCAGGAAGGATGTGGCTTTGAGCTTTCTGGGAAACTTCAGGCCACAACAAAGGCTCCAGCCAAGATTATCCCTGATAACATCAAACTCAGCTGTGCTCTGAGAAAAGCCTGGAGGGAACAGGCTCTGGGGAAATCCTCCTGGGAATTTCCTTCCATTGCCTGGACACCAGGGAAAAGCGTGGGCTGGGGGCTGCCAGCCCATCCCAAAGCCCCCTCACCCACTGGGGAATCCTTGCTCAGTGGGACTCAGCCCCTTCCTGCTTCCCAAAGGACAGGGGAACAAAAGAGGAGGAGTGGGGGAGGGAAAGGTCTCAGAGAAACTTCTTCCAACTTCTGGGGAAGAGAAAAGCCCTATTCAGGCAGGAAGAATGCCCGGTGGAGCCGGTCACTAAGCAACCCACAGCAATGTGGTGTGGCCTGAGGGACAGGCAAGGAGCAAAACTGCCTCGCTGCCCACCCACAGCCCACCAGGGAGAGCCTGCAGGGCCTGGGGACAGCCACGCCACCAGGGCCACCTGGGGACAGCGTGCACGGCCACCACGAGGGGCTGAGGCATCCAGCAGGTCCCGAGCTCCTGGATGCAGGATTCCTCCTCAGGCAGCTCTGGGTGGTGACCAGCCTCACTCAGGCTTCCCTGCTTGCTGCTCAGGAAGGATTTCTGCTCTGCCTGGCATTCCCACAGGGCTGCATCACTCCCAGCAGAGGCACCGTGCCTTTCGGACAGCTCGCTGCTCCCACGGGCTCCTGATGTGCACAGCAGCCAGGCACAGGCTACAGCCTCTCCAGAGAAGCTGAATTCTGCATTTTGATTCTCACTGTGGGCGGCTGTCCTTCACAAACAAGCTCAGTGAGACATGAGAAACTGCCCGGCCTCTCTGCAGCACAAGCAAAAAGGGGGAAAGGAAATCAAGCCTGACCAACCCTGCTGACAATCCCGGCTGAAATGCCTTCCTTGGAGCCCAGAGAGTCCCTGGAGACACTGCTGCCCCCCACAAAAACGCTGCAGAAATGGAAAAACACTCACAGCCAAGCAGGTCTGGTGAGTGTGCAGCTGGTTAGCCCCAGGGACAGGCTCTGCACCTGCTGGGACACTGGAGGTGGCTTTGTGCCTGCACAGTGTCATGGGGGAAACAGCCAGCCCTTCGTGCATTTTTCTTGAATATCTGATGCACTTGGAGAGCAGTTGCTGGGACAAGGGCAGACTTGCCAGGTGTTCACCCACTTCCTCAGAGAGGTGTCTGGCTGGTGCTGATCCCTGTCCTGCAAGGTGAACAGCTGGGAGATGCTCAGGTGTGTCCACACAAGCTGCAGAGCTTCTCCAAATAAGATAACCTCATTGTCCCTCAGTCCTGTACTCTCCTGGCTTTGCCATCTGTTGTATCTCAGCCATTAAACATCAATTCTGGGTGCACTATATAACCACAACCCACAGGGCTGCACGAAAGATCAGCTTGGCCAAAGTAGTGCCATTTATTTTGCTTTCAAAACCCCTTCCAGGAGGCCAGCATGCTCCAGGTGTGCTGGCTGCAGCTGGGCCCCTCTCAGCACCACGGGGGACAGGCACTTCAGCCAGCAGCAGGGACACATGGCATCCATCCCTGGACTTGGAGAGCTTCCACCTCTCCTCCCAACAGGACAAACACAGCGCCCTGGGCACAGCTGGGAGCCAAGCGTGACCAAGTCCAGCTATGCAAGGACTTGGCACATCAGGTCCACGCCACAAAATTCACATTTTGTGCAGCCAGGGGAGCCCTGGGGCAAGAGGCAGAGGTACAGGAGGTCTGCTGCACCATGGAGAGCAGCTACCTGCCCTGGAGTTGATGGCACTGCTCCTCTGGAAGGGCCATAGCAAGGCCACACAGGGTAGCAGAAGTGAAACCCATTCTCTCTCAAATTAGTCACCTGGAAGTGTCCAGTCCATCCTTTTTATCTGCAGGGAGCAGAGTGAGTGCAGCCCTCCCCATCAAGAAATTAAATCAACCTGAAACAAAATCTGTGTTTCCACCTCCATCCATTCCAGCTCCCCAGGGAGTTTGTTTAGACAATACCCAGCTCCAAAATGGGCATTGCTAATGGAGAGGATCCACCCAGAAGAGCAGTGGCCCCAGCCTGAGGAGCATCTCCTTGCAGAGAGAAAACCTGAATTACACAAAGGAGCATATCCTGGATTGTGCTGTCATATACCCATGCCTACAACAACCAGCAGGAGTCCTGCAGCACAGCCAGGTGGCACTTTGTTGGCAGGCTGCATTTTCCTGTTGGTCTTTGGGTCTGCAGCATTCATACATTTGTTGAAGTGAAATAAGAGAGGTGCTGAAGGAGGGAAATGTCTTTGTGGGGATGAAATGTGCCTGGCAGTCCAGAGCTAACCTTGGCTCTGGTGGTTGTCTTCTGTTCCCAGTGAGGTGTTGTTGAGATTGCCCAGGCAAACTGGCCCTTGCTGCAGTCAGGTTCTCAGGTAAAGTTTCATGATATTCTCATCATGAAGCCTTTTCCACACCTGTTTCTCCAGGTTGAAGTCATGGTTAATGTAGAAAATCAGCTTTTTCCAGTCCTTGTCATAGTAGTGATCCGAGTACTTCTCGTGCCCCTCCGTGATGTAGCCATAGGCACTGACCTGGGAAAGATGCAGGGCTCACCAGGGGTGGAGGGAGCAGGTGAAACACAGGACAGAGATGCCAGCTGGGGCTTCTCTGGTGACCCTGTGTGGGGGTCCAGAAGGACCAGCCTGTGAGCACTGGCTCCAGAGATCCTGCTGTCCCCTCTCTGCCTCCCTGGGGGTTCATGTGCTCTAGGCCACAGCAGGCTTCACCACCTCTGTGGGATCTATTTTGGGGCTGTTTCTCACCTTCAGTCTGCTCCTCCACAGCTGACATGAGCCCATACGCTCTGGAGGCAGACAGCAGCCACCCCTGCTCTCCTGTGTCCCCTGTCCCCACTCCCAGACAGTTCTGGGTGCAAGAACCACTGTACCCTTACCCGGTCACAGAGGTGGAGGGCAGTCAGCAGCAGGAAGGCCCCTGTTGTGGGTCTGTACAGCCTCCAGTAGTGCTTTTCCAAATTTTTGGACTTTAAAAACCTGCAGCAGGAGAGAGGAGAGCACTGAGGAGTTGCTGGCTGTGGTGTTTCAAGCAGGACACCCTTTGTCTCCCTGTGGCTCCTGTGGCCTCTTCCCTCCTTGCAGCAGCTTGGGGCCACCTGAGGCATTTCAGAGAAGCCACGAGTGTGCCCAGAACTCTCCACCACCTGCACTGCCACCTAGGCCCAGCTTTGTGGAAGGGGCAGGTCTTGAAGCAGTGGGGGTAAAGATCTCATAGGTTAAAGCCCACTGCTCTTAACTCTGCCCTTTGCTTTGCAGTGCAGAGGTGGATTTGGGGCTCCCTGGTATGTCCCACATCTAGGAGTGAAAAGAGACACAGGGGAGCTGCAGAGGAGTGTCACAAAACCTGCCAGGAGCTGCACTGTGTCATGCCAGGAGCTGTTAGGAAAGCAGGAGTAAAGACTGGGGAAAACCAGCATGGAGTCCTCTTGGCCTTGGAAAGGCCCCAGGTGAGAGGGGGGATGGCAGAGCAGGCAGGCAGGGCTGGCCATCTGGCTCCAGCCAAGGCAGCAGCTCTCAAGGACACTGAAGGGCAAAGGCAGCCAAAGCAGGGCACCACAGGAGCTCCTGTTCCTCCATCTCTCAGCCACGTGTGGCCCATGATGGGCAGATCTCATGGTGAGAGTGGCCAGCAGGCTTGTGGAAAGGGCTGGAGAGGCACAGAAGAGCAGCAGCCAGGCCAGGCAAAGGGGATGCTGCAGAAGAGCCTGCTGTGCTTGAGGGCATAACCAACCTCCAGAGCCTAGAAGGAATCTCTGGAGAGAAAATCTGTTACAGAGCCTTCCTCCAAGGTGCCAAGCAATGGGGAACATGAAAGGCCAGCCCTGAACTAGAGATCAACTATCCTGGCACTTCAGCAGCATTCTTCCTACACCTAAAGTTGCAATTGGCCCTGGGTCTCTTTGGGATGCAGAAAACCAAGCAGTCTGATGGCTGTTGCTTCTCCAGCTCACGGGTTCTGGATGTTTACCCAGCACTAGCACCCCACTGCAGCACCAGAGAGTTCCAGCTGAGCTCTGCTGGTGTGGCTGAACTGGGGTGACAGGGGAGGCAGCTGGGAGGAGAGGCCAGAGACAGAGAGAGATGGTGCTGGCCAGGAAAAACAAGCCTGTTGGAGCACACAGCCCACAGCTCACCTGTTTTTCATGTATCTGAGGAAATCAGGGTGAACCACCAGGTATTTGTCCATTGTGAAAGCTTCATCGAATTTCTGCCGGGGCTTCTGCCTAAGGACAGGAATGGGGAGACCCAAAACAATCTCCTACACCTCATCACAGCTGCAAAGGATCAGCCCTGGTGCACTTGGTGCTGAGAGAAGGACCACAAACACTGTGAAAATATTCTGTAACATTTCCCACATTATGACAAAGCCGCCATAGCCTGTGTGCATTGCAGAGGAAGAGCTCAGGGAGGAGAGGCAACAAAAGGAGACAGGAATATCAAAAGCATGTGTTTGTATAGGCAAAAATTAGTGAAACCAGGCCTTCATCCACGAGCAGGCCACACCAGACCAGCCAGCAGCGTGTGTTCATCCCCAAAAACCACAAAGCTTTCTCTAAGCTCTGGCCACACATCATTGAAATGTGTGATGGAGGTGTATTGACCACAGCAGTGCTCAGAGCTGTGAAAATTAGAGATTGCTGTCTGCCAGGGGAGGAAGGCTTTACCCAGCCTGGTCCTCCACAGGGCTGAGCACTGGAAAAGAGCCCAAGAGAGCTCGTCACTGGAGGGGTGGAGGGGGCTCTAGTTTGTTTTACCCGCCGAGGTTCAAGAATCCTTTCCTGATGTGCTTGTTCAGCAGAAGAGCCTTCAGCCACTCATAGTCTCTTGCTCCCTCCAGGAAGTGAATGTATCTGACATGCTAAGAAAATAAGTGAGTATTAGTGAACAGCGCTTCCAAAAAAATGCAAGCAGATGTCTGGGGTCACTGAGTTCCTTGGGCACACATCTTCAAGTCTGCAGCTCTCAACCAGCCCACAGCAACAAAATGGAGAAAACATCTGAGGTGCAGCTCCTTCTACATGCCACAAGGCTGTGAATGTGACAGGGAGAAAGCCAGATAAACTTTCCCAGGAATTGTTCTGGGGAGTTTTGAGATGGCTGAGAGAAAGAATTAAAATAGTGCAGCTGGTGTTTTGAACAGCTGTTTTCTCGTAAGATGTTTACCAAAGGGTGTCTTCTTAATTAGCCAATGGTGTGAAGGGGTGTTAATTAAGTGACCAATCAAGTCCACCTGGATCAGAACAGTGTATAAAGAGAATGAGTTTCTAATAAACTCGAATCAGCCTGCTGAAGAGAGTTCATGTGTCATCTTCATTCCCATTCCTGGCTCAAAAGTGACACAAGGCTGGGTGGCAATGACACAACTTGCCACTGCAAACACTCACAGTGAGCCAAGGCAGGGCTGGTTCCCTCCTGGGGATAATGCTAAAGGGCTGCCTCAGCCCCTTTGCTCCTCGTGGCAAGAGCAGGACTGAAGCACACACACAAACAGCATCCTGCTAAAGCTGTGCGTGCACACAGCAGGACCTCACTCACTTCATCCCACGGGATCCTGCTGAACCCTCTGTGTCCCAAGATCTGAAGAGAGGAAACCAGGGAGAAGGCCGTGAATCCATAAAAGGAGGTTTTTGTTCCCACATCTTTTTCATAACCCTTGATTACAGCCCCGCTGACCCTGGCGAAGGAAATCAAACAGAGGAGCAGAGTTAGGTGACCACTGAAACCCCTCCCATGCACATTCCTAATAGGAAAAGACAGTGTTAGCCTGGAGGAAGGGTAGACTAGCCCATTCTGCAGGAGAGCCTCTGCTGTGGAGATGGCTCTTTGTGACCACAGGCTTTGGATATTGAGTAACTTTCCAATTATTTTTGGACTTTTTATCTCCTGCCAGCCATCATTTTGGCACTTGGGAATGAGTGGAATACTAGAAGAGATGAAGTGCTCCAGCCACAGTTAGGGGCAAGCCACAGTAAGCTAGCTGTGCATCTTCTGAGAAGGAAAGCAGCCTTACCTGAAGACATAGTCATGGGAGTCAATCTCCTGGCCCATCCCAGAGTTATTCAGTATTCCTCCATTCCCCACAACAGCACAGCTGATGCACGTGGGCATGCTGCTGTCATGGCTGGCCAGGAGCAGCTGCTGGTGGGGCTTTGGGGGCAGCAGGGATATGACCTCCTTTACCACTGTGAAGCAAACACAGTGGTGAGTTATCAAGAGCCTTGGGATGGTCACAGTGAAACCACCAGAGTTTCCACCATGAGATCCTCCTAGACTGATGCCTTTGATGGGGAGATGCTGCAAACCTCCAGCTTCCTGTTATGAGTCTGAAATTCCCATCCTGACAAGCCCTGAGGGACTCACGTGAATAATTCAGGTCCATGAAGCCATAGGGGGGTATAAAATGCTCCAGGCGGTTCCATTCACTGTCACTGAAGTATCTCTGGTCCATGAAGAGTGTGATGTTGGGCAGGAAAAGATCCCGCAGCCAGGCAGACTTGGCAGCCCTGGCCCTCACTGATTCAGAGCAGGTCTTGAAAAGCAAAAAGGAAAAACAGTAATGACTGATGAGCAGAGGTGATAAACCTGACTGAGTGCCAGTGCCTGTGTGCCTGTCTGTGGCAGGACCAAAGGGAAACACAGAAACTCCAGTGGTACCATTCCCTTCATGATCCCACCACCAGAACATGAAGCACAATTTTAGCCCTACATCCACAACCAGCTGGTGAAAAGTCACCTACAAGGGAGCCAGGATGACTCCAAGCCTCTGAGACTTTCCTCTTCAGAACAACAGGCCTGTTTTACTGTTTCAAATGTTTCAAATATTTTAAATGTTTTGAATGTTTCGCTGTTTAAAATATTTTACTGTTTTAAATGTTTTACTGGCTTTGGGCCCCATTAGCTGATGCAAATTGACATTTGTAATAGGTCTAACCTAAATGCATCAAATAAGGCTGTAAGCACTAGGAACATGCTGTAATAACATATACATGCTATAATGAGCAGTCCCTGTTGGCAATGCACCTCACAAGGTCCTAAGAGTCCACCCAAGGAAACACTGATGAACAAATGAAACCAGATCAGCATTGCCACTCCCTTTAAGGCTAAGAAAAAATGTGCAACAACTTGTTCAATGTCATAAATAAATCAGTGAAATGTGCAGCTGAGAAGGGAATCCAAGCCAGCTTATCCTACAAGGGAGGTCTCACTGCAGCTGGCAAGAGTGAGGCTGTGTGTGCAGATGGAAAGCAAACAGCTCCACTACACTGAATTTTCTGCTGAGTCAATTTGGGCTCTGCTTTCTTAGACACCTGCCCCAAACACCTACTGAAAGACAAAACAGAGACCAAATGGACCCTCGTGCCCAGCTCAAATCCCCTGCATTGCCAAAGCCTTGCTGAGTGCTCCATGGCTGAGCTGTGCATGAGGATGGCAGCCCTGTCACAGCCTGAGGAGACAGCCCTCATTCTGCCTGTCACCACAGGAGCACACTGAGCACAGCACTGTCAGGGGCTTCATGGTGGCATCATTTCACTCACAGCCTATTTCATGTCCAGAAACAGGGACATCCCTGTCCTGCTCAAGCAGGTACTGTCCAAGGCTTGGTACTTGTGCCTCCAGAGCTGGACGGGATCAGTACCAGAGGAACAAGGGAAAACTCTGATCATGCAGGAAGTTAAGGAGGGAGAGTGTTCCTAATGACTCCCTCTCTCTGCAGATTAACAGATCAGGTCTGGGAGTGAGACACAACATCTGACCCACCTGTTC
Organism: Passer domesticus; assembly: GCF_036417665.1. Taxonomy (NCBI): domain Eukaryota; kingdom Metazoa; phylum Chordata; class Aves; order Passeriformes; family Passeridae; genus Passer; species Passer domesticus. The sequence goes on from NC_087493.1 coordinate 8,777,163, forward strand.
AAGCCTTCCAGAAACAAGGGTGCCAGGGAAAACTGCTCTGGGTAAGCTTTACAAAGACTTACCAGCATAGGATGGGGGCCAGAGACAGTATGAGACACCACAACCTCTCCCAGCTGCTTGCTGAGAACTTTGCCGGAGTTTACTACTTTCCTAAAGGCCCTGTTCTTGGATATTAGTAATTAGGAGATGCTCAAATTTAATTAACCTGGGTCTTCATCTGAATGCAGATGTTGTATATAGAGGTCTTGTTGTCTGGGCTCCCAGCAGCATCTGCATATAGCAGTGAGTGCCCTACCAGCTCTGAAATCATCCCCAGCTGCAAAGGGCACACATGCCCGGGGCAGCAGACAGGGAGGTCAGTGGGGAGGCACCATTCCTGGTGACCATCTGCACCACCCCACCTACCGAGGGTGGGGATGAGTTATCCAGCAGGTACTGATCCTCAAAGTCCCACTTTGGCTCGGATGTGAAGTTAGCAGAGCTCAGTTTCCTCTTCTGTGTCACAGCAGCAGCCTGAGGAGCAGGTCTTACAGTTTTCATTGATGCAGGAGGTGCTTTGGGTTTTGCTTGGTCTGTGGTTGTGTTGTTCTCATGTGCTCCCTTCACCCCTGAGGATGGTTTCACTGTTGTCTTCTCCTTGCCTCCCTTCTCCCTGGGAAGTGGTTTCACTGTTGTCTTTTCCTTGGCTTCTTCCACCCATGGAGCTGGCCTCACTGTTGTCTTCCCCTTGTTTCCCTGCACCATAGGGGTTGTTTTCACTGTTGTCTTCTTGATTCCCTCCAGCTGGGGTGGTGGTTTCACAGCCACATTCTCCTTTGCTTCCTTAACGCTCATAACCGGTTTCACTTTTTCCATCTGCTCCTCCTTTCCTGTCCATCTTGGTGTCTTCTCCACCACATCTTTGAGTGTTATGATGTGTCCTCCTGAAGTCACCTTTAAAATGCTGCTGGAGTTCCCATTATCAGAATAGTTTAAACCCTGTTGCTGTTGGGGGTCCACTTGTTCTGTCTCTGGGGCATGTTGGAAAATGTTCAGTTTCCTGCATGCAATCAAAGGAAAAGCAGATACATCACACACACTTAACACTGAACACGCTTCAGCTCATTTCTAGTGCTCTTGACTCTCAGCCTCTCTCTGTGCTTTAGAGCAATTTCATTTTAAACTTTGCCAAAATCTTACTCAACTTCCTGCACCATTCTAGCCTGAATATCGCTTATCTCCCCAGCAGGCAAATCCCAGCGGCACACACATTCTCTCCTCAGCACTTGGCACACGAAACATTCACACTGGCAGGAACAGCCAACCAGTACAGCCCAGTTTGCCACGCACTGGGCAGGCCCCCTGGCAATGTCCCCGGAGCACTGCGGGGTTGGTTTGGAGATCCTGGGCTCAGGACGTGCCCCCACCATGGAGCAGCCATCTGCCTCTCCCCTCTGCCAGCAGAGCCCTGTGATTCAGCAGCAGAGCATGAAGATCTTCCAGAACTCAGGAAGGGAAGTCTGAGAAGAAGTGAAACTCACTTCTTTACCCTACATCACCTCTTGAGCTTTTGGGGCCACAGGGCATTTCTTTCTCTTTTCTTCTGCCTTGGTCAGGTAATGCAAAGGCATCACACTCACCAGGCACGTGTCTGAAGGCAGACGCTGTGAAGCTATTAAAATGCAAAATCTCTACATTTTTAGCACTTGCCTTTAATACTGCAGCTGCCCTGTTGCCTGATTCGGAGGCACAGGCAGGTACAAGGTTGTCACAGGAGGACACATCTGCCAGCAGCAGAAGAGCCACCTGCAACATGACTGTGCTGAAACCCAGAAAAAAAAAATCAAGGCAGAAGTGGTGGTGTTTTGTCCTAAACATTCCCTCTTTGAGTATGGCTGGGGGGTAGAACAGGAAAAAGGAAGGTGAACAATATCTGCAGCTGAGCTTTTGTGTACAGCAAAGCTTTTCAGGATAAACCATGGCTGTGGCAGTCTGATCCCACACTCACGTTCAGCCTTTGCATGACGCACTTGTTTCGGAACGCTGTGGACTGCTCCTGAAGTGACAAATGGGACAAAAAGCACTTCTGCAGATAACAGGCTGCAGATAGCAGCTCAGTTGCTGCTGAAATTTGATGGGTGTTATACCATTCTGAAAGCGTTCAGGAAATGATCAGCTAAGGAGGCTTTTAAAAATGGTTTCGTACCAGATAAATGCATGAACCTTTCCAAGGCTAAAAAAGCTTGTAGCAAATGGCCTTTCAGCTCTGCCTCTCTCATAATCATTAGCCAGTTTCAACCAAGTGTGCAACATGTGTCTATCATAGTGCTTCATGTATAAACTTACTGTCACTGTTTACTGCCCAATAGGAGGAAAGACTTTATATGGACACTCTAAATAAAGAGAAATTTGGTAAGGTAGCTCAGGCAGATCTTAAATCCCTTGGAGAACTTCTGTTGTATTTTTAACACGATGTTTAAAACTTCGAAATGAAAGTGTAGAGAACAAATGAAACAGGAGTTTCAATATGAGAAACCATCCTCCACTCCAGGCTTTCCCTAAGTGCTGTCTTGCAGGGCAGATTCCACCTCAGTCTGTTACACTTCAAATGCTGTGCCAGAGACCAAAATGTAAAACCGAGGACTCCTCACATCCCAAACTTGCTGCCTGCAGTCAGGCCCACATGGCCAGGCACTTGTGCTTACACAGGACCCTGCTCTCCTGAGCAGCATTTTAAATCCAGATAAATTGTCAAAGCAGCTCGGTGAATTCCAGGCTCTAGAGTCCAGCTGGCAAACAACTGCAGAAGCTCAATGACATTTACTGTCATTTTCTTCCCCTTTCACAAAGCCCAAGGACAAATAGAGGATAAAGCCATGAAAATGCTGCTTTGTGTATTCTACGTGGCATACAAGGTACAGAAATAGAACTGCCACACAGACAACCACACACAGCTCATATCTTGTTGTGTTTTATTTAAGTTGTACAAATACAGGCATTTTCATTCTCTGAAACTACAGTAGAAGGAGATGGCTTCAAGCAGCTAAATATGGAGAGCCACTTGTTCCAGCTCTGCCACTGATGGGCTCTGGGATCAAGGAGAGCTCCACTTCTCTACACCTCCTCCTTCTCTCCTTTCCCTCCCACCTCCCTTGTGCAGGTTCCAACCTCTCCAAATCTGACAGCTGTCCTCAAAGCAAGGTCTCAAGCTGCTAGAGCTGAGCTGAACTCAAGTCACCTCCAGAAGAGCTGCAGATGTTCCCAGCCTCACTCCCCCTGCCTGCCCCCATAGCACCAGCCCAGACATTCAGCTGAGAACCAACCCAACCCAGCCAAGCCATGTGAGCTTCCTGGGAGAGCTGGGACCAGGTGAGGGTGGTGGGGAGGCTGGGGAGTGGTGCTTCTTATCTACCAACACATCCATGAGCCATACCTGTTACTGGGAAAGGCTCAGATCCGTGCAAGGGTTCATGCAAGGAGCAGTGCTCCCTGCCAGTGATGCTGGAGACATTTCACTGCAATTCCCTCCAAACCCATTCCTGTAGGATTTACTTGACCATTTATATAAAATAGATATCAATATATCGTGTCTACATGACATTGGTGTGGCAGCATGCAGCGCATTTTGTGTTAGGAATCAGCTGCTGAACTTGCCGTAAATTCAAAGCCATCCCACCAAATTCACCGTCCACCAACACAATCTGGATTAGGGCTGAATAAGGTTCTTCTGGGAGCCAAGAAGAAAAGCAAATACTGTGTAGTGCCAAAGTATGAAAACACGTAGGACTACTGAAGCAAAAGCTGCTTTACACAGCTACAAAAGAAAGCCCTGGAAAATAGTGAGCCAAAAGAGGCAGGTTTTGACTGTGGATCTTCCACCAGAACTTTCTGCTAAAGTAAAGTGGTCACCTAACTCGGATCAGAAGTACAAGTTTCAGGGTAAAAAAGCCAGAGACAGAGAGAGAAAGCGAGCACAAGCACCCACACCGGGCAGAGAGTGCCACAAAGGAACAGGTGCCTTACCTGAAAATCTTCGTCTTCGCCAAGTCAAACAAAGATCTAGAATTACCAAAGAAGAGGCAGAACTGTGTTACAGCAATGAGGCAAAGCAGGACTTTGGCAATTTTGGGGAGCCTTATCCTGGGGCAGCGCATGGTGAGGTGCCCGTGGGTGGCAGAGGCGCTGGCCAGGCACCGCCTCACCAGGGTGTGTGGAAGGACTGGGCTGGCAGCGATGGACAGACACGGGGAGATGACTCAGTGATCAAAATCCGGTTTTATTGTGGGACACAAATGTTTATGTACTGTTTCAGGGAGACCAGCAATGTGTACTACAATTATTAGGTTGAAATCACACAGACAAACTTATGCATATAACAACATCTCTTGCTTGCAGAGTTTAATGGGATTTTCTTTTTCCGGTGATTTGATCTTTCAGTTTGATTTAATCTTCTTGCAATCTAGGTCTAATTTTCAAAGTTCCATTTGCTTTTGCCAAGGTATCATCTTATCAAATCTCTTATGTTGACCATGATCTGTCTTGTGTCCCCCAACATTCCAGCATCTTCCCTTTCCCTTTCCCTTTCCCTTTCCCTTTCCCTTTCCCTTTCCCTTTCCCTTTCCCTTTCCCTTTCCCTTTCCCTTTCCCTTTCCCTTTCCCTTTCCCTTTCCCTTTTGACTAAATGGTCTTCTTAATTAATCTCTGCACACACTGAAAGGTATAATGATTAATACAATTATTATCAAAATTACCACATACCTACCTATCCTAAAAGGAATCTTTTAGCTAAAAACTCCAGCCACTAAAAGGCTCAGGCTTGATCTATATTAACTAAAAACATTCCTGATGGCAGCTGCATTACTGGATTTAGAAAGGCTGCCAGAAGTGTAATTGTACCAAAAGGTTTGATTCTCATACACGGGATGATAGGGAGAAACATCTCAAGCTTTAGACTGATTTCTTCCCATGTATTTAAAATTAACATAAAAATGCAATTTCACAGAACCCAGGAACTCTAGTTCTTGGGGTTCCACCAATGGTGTTTCAGGAGGGTAGGGGATCCAGTTTAATATGATTTGGTTTGCTTTAAAAATATTTTAGTGTAAATATTAGTGTAAAATTCTGGAGGAGCTATATTTCCCCTAATTTTTTGTGTAAATATTAGTGTAAAGTTCTGAAGGAGCTATATTCCCCCCTAATGTTTTGGTTTTTAATAACATGTGTGTTTCTCATTATGAACACGAAGGCAACATAAAAGCATAACAATATGTAATAAAACAATAAACTTATATTAAGTAAAGGTAAATCAGGTAATAGATACAGTTAGTAGCATTTGAAAAACAGAATGGTGATTTAAAACAATGCCTTATCAGTTTCTTTGATATTGTACCATTGCTTAGATCTGTAGTAATTGGCAAGCTTTATTTTTTAAAGTGAGGGCTTGGAAAATCATTCCTGGGTAAGACTTCCAAGTTCACCTTAAAAGGAGGTTTAGCTATTATAGGTCAAAATTTAGTAAGTCAAAATTATTTTAATATAATTTTGGTGCAGAAAATTTTCTCTACTAGTTAAGGCCAGGACTTGGCCAGGGTCCTTTTAACTGGAAGGGGTTTTTTAATATATTTTAGAAATCTCTTAGTAATAGTAGTTAGAAAAATAATATATGTCTTATAAATAGCTATACAACAATAAGTGAAGGTTTGTGAAGTAGCTGACTTTCTCATTTATCGTTAGTTAGTCAATGGTACCATAAACAAATAGCAAATGTAATGCCTGTTATAAAAAAGTAATGCTTGTTATGAAAAGTCAGTGAATTCACATCATAAGATTAACAACATAATCAGGGTTACTTAATATATCAGTAGAAGCTGTCTTAAGAAATTGAGGTTATATTTTCCTAGACATATATGACATTCAAGCAAAAAAGTAAAAGAAAGCATTAAATAACTCATAACTAATTACAGTCATAATATGGAATTGTTTCTCATTCTTCAGTATTATTTATAAAAAATAAAATTGTTCTTATTGCTATAGTAAAAAAGCTGTATCTTGTCATTTAAATGAGCAAATTTTGACAAAAATTCATTCAGGTTTTATGTCATTCACTTTTATAGCAAAGGAATTATATCTTGTAATTCAAACATGTATGCTTCAAAAAATCTTAAAATCAACTTCAGTAAAACTTAACCTTAATCAAGTATCTCTAAAAGAACTTAAAGTTAACATCACTGAGACTAAACAAAAATCAATCTTAACAAGAATTAACTTATTTGTCATATAACAGTTAAACATCAGAGTAAACAACATGCAAGTAAACAACTGCACTGAAACCTTTACAGTAAAATTACCTTGTTAGAACTATGGAGTAAAAAGCAAGCACTTAACAATGCTGACAGTGGAGTTAAGTCTCAAAAAATCATTACAGATAAAGTTCAAGATTTGTTTTGAATATGAGGTAAAGAATCTTGAATTTAAAACTTATCTAATTCCTCTTTGTGAACGATGTAGTTTTGTTATGTTAGTAATATGTAAAAAGATACCACCTTTATACTAACACCTTTGAATTTTTTCTAGTAACAATCTTGTAATAAATGTATCAAATTTGTGCTCAAATAAATGTAATAAATATATTCATACTTAGGAATATATATATATATCGAATCATGCTTTAGAATATATGAATATATTACAAAAAGCACCCAGGTTTTTAGAAATCTCACACAAGGGTTGGGAAACTGGTTACCTCACTAGATTGTCGCACACACAGGTGTTCACTGAATAAAAGTCCAAATTAGCAAGTGAAGGGAATAGTTCCTGTGGAAATTCAGGATATAGCTCCTACAGAAATTCAGGGTATAGCTCCTGTGGAAATTCAGGGTATAGCTCCTACAGAAATTCAGGGTATAACTCCTGTGGAAATTCAGGGTATAGCTCCTACAGAAATTCAGGGTATAGCTCCTATGGAAATTCAGGGTATAGCTCCTGTGGAAATTCAGGGTATAACTCCTATGGAAATTCAGGGTATAGGTCCTGTGGAAATTCAGGGTATAACTCCTATGGAAATTCAGGGTATAGGTCCTGTGGAAATTCAGGGTATAACTCCTATGGAAATTCAGGGTATAGCTCCTGTGGAAATTCAGGGTATAACTCCTATGGAAATTCAGGGTATAGGTCCTGTGGAAATTCAGGGTATAACTCCTATGGAAATTCAGGGTATAGCTCCTGTGGAAATTCAGGGTATAACTCCTATGGAAATTCAGGGTATAGGTCCTGTGGAAATTCAGGGTATAGGTCCTGTGGAAATTCAGGGAATAGCTCCTACAGAAATTCCGAGTGAATCTCGGAGTGCCCAAGCCATCATCGGCCGACACCGACCGAGGGCAGCTCTGGGCTAGCTTGGAATGCCCAGTTCTTCCCGTAACTCGAGTGGCATGCGAATGCCCCTTCCCGTAACTCGTGTTTTACATGTGTCATTTCCTGGACACGGCATTGTTTGTCCCAAGGCAGCTTTGTCCGAGCAGGAGACGGGATTCCTCCAACACCGGATGGGGGACAGGGGATTTCATGAATATTCGAATCCTTCCCTGGACACTTTTTTGTCTACTCAAAGATAGAATTCTCTGGACAGGGGATGAGGACCGTATGAATATTTGAAGAAAGAGAAAGAAACAAAGGAAACCTAGCTTTGGGCAAGAAAAACAGTATATAACCACGGCTCATCAAACTTCACAGGTCTGATGTGAGAAGGGGTCAGACCTGTGTTCACCCAGGGTCGAGTCCCAGGCTTTGGTTGTGCTGGCATATATTGTACTTTGATTCGAGAAATAAAGTCTATTCCCTTTTATTTTAATCTGGCTTTCTCAAGTTATAGATTTGGCCTGATCTGGTTGTTGCCTATAGCAATCCTATTAAAAATCACAAATCACAAGTGACTAAAATTAGAAGGTAAATCTCAACACCGGCTGGTGCCAGGCGGGGCGGGGGGGCACACCCCCTGCAGCAGCTTTAAAGATTGCTTGTAGGATAGATTTAAGTTTGGCTTAGTAAGAGTAATGGCATACAAACATTGAAGGCTAAACCAAAAGAGATGTAGTTATACAGTAATAAATAGCTGTGCCAAAAAATTCACAGCAAAATAGGTTGTTAAAAAACAAGGCAAGTAACAGGAAATTTGACCAGGTCTAGGTGTCCCTCAGGCCTTTAGATCTGTATGAACTGTGGCTTTTGATAGCTGAGCTACTCCTTCCAATGCTTCAAAGCACCTGGGTGCTTCAGCCAGGGACCATTGTGGGGTGTGTCCAGTGTCCCCAGCGACTCCTGTACAAAATCTGCATAAAAATTCCCCACGGTGTTAACACATCCCTTCCCCATACAACCAGGGGGACAGACATCACATAAAGTTTAACTTTCACGATTGCAACCCATGCCCAGGAGCACCTGAGGCACAGCCATTAGGCTTTTTGAGATAACAGTCACACTGTCTCCAGTATCAATGAGTCATGTTAGGAGTGTCTCTGCCTTTCAGAGTCACTCTGCATTGGCATGTTGGATGCTCAGATGTAATACATTGCATCCATAAAATCTGTGGGACCTCTGTGGCACCAAAAATCCCCCTCCCTCTGTTCAGTTATCGGGGGTGCAGACAGGGTGCTGCTGGGGTAAAGATGAGTTGGGCTATGTGCCTCCCTGCCAGGATAACACAGGGGGCTGGGGTCATGAGTCAGAGTCAATAGCTCCATGGAGAAATTTATGGAGTAAGGTTACTGTGGTATTGGTTGATATGCCCAGCCCTGTGCTCCCTGGTGTGGCCGGTCATATGTCAGCATATGTCAGTGGTCTGGCCAGGCTGCTTGGGGACACTGGGCTGGGGCTTGCAGTGGTCCCTCTGAGCATCAGAGGGGGCATCTGTGTCTCACACGGTGTCACTCAGAGCTTTGGTTTCCTGATAATCAGTCACCCTTTAAAACTATACTTAGACCGACATTGATTACAGCACCGAGGGCAAATACCGGGAGTTTTGGATCTGGCTTCCCCCTTTTCAAAACAGTCCTTTTTCAAATGCCGACGTTTCCCGCAAGTTCGGGGGTGCCCCTCCTTAAGGGCATTTTTCTTTAGTTGCCTCTTGTTACCATGAGGGTCAGGAGGGAATGGCCTGAGTCTATTGGCCCTGGATAGAAGGGCTGCCCCTCCTCCCTGCTGTAGGGATACCAGTGATATAAACTCTTAACCATGAGAAAGGATGCCTTCCCCTCCTTTGTCTGGGCAGGGGCGAGGATGACTGCTCTCAACCATCAAGAGATGCTTGATGGCTGCTCTTGTGTCAGAGGTGCCAGTTTCAAGCACACAGGGAGAGTCAGAGTGAGGAGAGACAGAGTGGGGTAGGGGGCTGGCAGCATCCGTCGCTTTTCCAGTGTCTTAAAAAGTATCCTCCAGGATGGGAGTAAAAGTGACTTAAGGTCTTCTTTTAGGATGGGGGGGTCATGCTTGTCCAGCAGGGCGAGCATGGTTCCATAGACGTGCCTCTCTTTGGGCATTTCCTTTCCCATTCCTCCAGTTCCCCTGGCTCACCTGTCAGCCACAGCAGACAGGGATTGCGGGCCCAGACTCGGTTCTCTCACTGCCACCATCAGCTCCAAGGGCTCACTGACTGCTGCCAGTCAGGCTGGTTCATTTCCTCACAGGGACACCCGTTGTGAGTGATGGAGAGACACGGGGAGACTGACTCAGTGATCAGAATCCCATTTTATTGTAGGATACAAATGCTTATATACTATTTCAGGGAGACTAGTAATGTGTACTACAATGATTAGGTTAAAATCACACAGACAAACTTATGCATATAACAACATCTCTTGCTTGCAGAGTTTAATGGGATTTTATTTTTCTAGTAAAAGCAAATTTCGATATAGCAGAATCATAGATGTGTAAATTGACAATTGCTGAGCCAGTTTTACTGGGCAATTAAGAAGGCAAAGGTTATGTTGATATGGAAAGAGGTTTTATGACTTAGAGCAAAGTATAAACCCACCTCAAAAAAGATGTTTTTACCAAGCATTAAGATAGCACAGGCAAACAAGACTGCTGATGTTGCAAGTAGAAAAAAGGTCTCAGAATTTCCAACGGCAAGAAAACTGAAACCCAACTTCTAGCTTAAACTGTAACATACCAACTTTTAGTGATTGGAGAATAGGAACATGAATATGGTAATTACAGTAGTTATGACAGGCTATAGATAAAAGTTAAGGTATAGATTGGTTCTTCTGTATTAAGATCCTCAGCAAAGAAAAGTATATAATGCATTGTAACCAAGACTAAAGGGTCTTCAGGCCTGCCTGCAGCTGCAGCTGACAGTTGTAGGCGCAGGCTCTGTCACCATGACCCTGCACTGCTCTAACATCTTGGATACAATAAACTGCATTTTGAAGAGCTGCCTGGAGCCCCACATCTCTCCTCCAGGCTCTTACTGCTAGATACACATCCATTTTACTTTGTGGTTGGGAGGCAACCCAACAAATCAAAGTAAGACTTGATGCAAATCCACCACAGAAAAGAGGAGTTTGTATTATGAGAATCCCCAGTCAGTGTGAAATCAATCTTTGGCAGACTAGAGTACAACACCCCATCAGCAGAGGAAAAGATTTGCAAAGATGGGCACCGCAGCCAGAGAAATGTTTACTTCTACCAGGGATGTAGTTTTACAGCAAAGGGCTATTCTAACTGTTAAAGTTGTTAAATATTAACCTTGAAATTTCAACGGATGATGGCCATATTGCTTCTTATGCATAGGCTGCTTTTGCACAGCTCTTATAAAGAAATGAAGCTCAGATATAAAAAAAGCTTTTGCTGACAGTATCTCAAATCTCAGAAGCCCTCACACTGTTACTGAATACCCAGAGAACTGAAGGTGCCTGTTTTATATCACAGCAAAGCCAGTCAACAGGTTTCACATCTACAAGACTTTTTTTGTTAATAGGGGTCCCAAAGAGAAATTCTGGAGGCAGGAAATATTTTCCTTCAATCTCCTCCATGTAACATTACTGCAAAACCAAGAGCCACAAGGGATAGAAAAATTCCTACAAGCAGAAAAACATGGATTTCTTTGCTTTTAAGGATCTGTGCTGGTGGTTGTGGAGAACTTGTCTGTAGCACTGTCTGTTCAGGAGGGATTGTGCTTGGGGGAATATCCAAATCTCTGGCAAGCACATTAGCCAAAAGCAGGCTTGGCATATGCAAAACAGGGCTTTTCACCTTCTTGGTGTAAGAAAAGAAAAGAAAACCCAACCCCCACTTGTCAGAGTACAGACTTTCACTTCCTTGGAGCATCATTTCCTCACCACCCACCCCCAGGGAGATCAGTCTGTCACAACGGAGCCACCAGGCTGGTTTGCCCAAGCATGAGGTCAGATTGGGCAATGGGGATTGGGACTCTCCAGGGATGACCTGGTGAAAACTGAGGTCAAGATCAGAGCTATCTCTTAAACAGCTCTGTAAGAAGTGAGATTCTTGGGATACACAGGGCTCCCTGGGCAGGAAGCATCCTTTTCCAAATGCATGCTTCTCTGCAGTCCTGCCTGCAACCCCACCTGCAATCTCAGGAGATGCTGCTTCATTAATGGCGTAGAGACTCCAAGCCCAGCACTGCTGGTGTGTCCAGTCTCAGCACCAATGCCCACAGCAGCAGAAGTTCTTCCATTCTTCAGTACTGTAAAAACAAGATGACTTTTTTATTTAAGCAAACTGCACCTGGGATCATCGAGTGAAGATGGTTTTCTGTCAGCCCTATTTGAGCTCCAATATCCATTTAATTCCGCATCCACTTCACTAATCCTTAATTACATCCTGGACATATAAAAGGCAAATTTGCCTGGAGTGGTGTTTCGGGTTTTATTTGTTTGGTTTTTGGGTTTTTTTTTGTTTTTTTTTTAATTTGTAAACAAACTTAATTGTCGTTAAATCCTACACTGTGTGTGTTGAGGGTGTCAGCTGGCAAGCTGGCATTTAAACTGTGCCATAAACTTTTCTGTGTGCACGTTCTTCACCGGGCTGTGTACCAAATCTTGTTTACTTGCCTGTGCCTTGTGTGTTTTCCACTCTCCCATGTCTCTGGTCTACATCACAAGATGTGCTCAAGAACAGAACTGTTCTACAGATCAATGAATCTTAGCTGCAGGATAAACTTGTCTTTCATGATGTCTACAACCTACCAAAACCAATGTTTGATTGGAAGCCAGTGGAATAAAGCTGCTAAAGCTGGGGGTGTTTGGACATGTTCACAGTATGATTTGATGATGCAAGAACTGAGTTATAAGTGGGGGAGAAAAAGAATGACATTGTCTGCAGCATGCAGCAGCTCAGTGGCCATGCCCTGGGGCTAGCAAGGGCTTGGCTTGGCAACCTTAGGTTCTTGTTTCTCCCTCCCTGTTCAGCAATCGCCTTCAGAAGCAAATGCTTTCAGGCTGGGAGTTTGGAGGGGAAGAAATTACAAGAGCAAACTCTGCACAGCTGTTTGTCTTGCTTTTACCAAACGAAACTGATAGCCCAGAAACTCCCAATCTTGCCATAATTCCACACTCACTGGCCATTTTCCAGCTAGTTTCTTCCTTTCTGCACCAAACTTTCTCTCAAAAACTAAACAAGCAGCCAGAGACAACAGCATTTGTTAAAGCAAAGTCCCCACATCTTATACAGGGGTACTTTCAAGAACGCCCAGAGCTCTGTCACAGAGCAAAGCCCCAGTAAACTGTGCCAGGAGTGAGGGAACAGCTTTGTGAGCCAACTGGTCTGTTCTCTCCATGGGGTGAAATGCTCCAGGAGGCAGAGACACAGTGGTTTTGATGGTGGAATGAGCAAGTGGCCGCTCAGTGTCCACAGAGCAGCTGCAGGGACTGCAAACCCTGTCAGCTTCTCATTAGTGCTGATCTGTGTGCTTGGTGTCCAGCCCCAGCCAGCTCATGCCCCTGCAAAGAAACTGCCCTGGGTCTGTGTAGGGCCAGCAGATGACATGGGTCCAGCCTGGATTATTTCCCCCTCTCCCACTTGGTAATGGGACCATGGGCAGGTTCCTCCAGCCAGTGCCCACACACCAGGAATGTCCTTGCCTGGAGCAACCACTGGGAGGTGGCCCCTCTGAATCTGGCCCTGTTACAGGCTCTGGTTGCTGGAAATTGTTTTAGTTCTTTCAGTAAGCAAAGTAAGAACTTGGCTTTTGAGCTGTTCCCTGTGGCCACAGCTCTGGGTGATATTTAACCTCCCTGAACAGAGCGGAGCAGACCAAGTCTGCCATCACACAGCCTTTTCTGCTCCTCGAGCTCTTCACATTCACCCATCCCACTGAATGCTCTGCTCCCAGCACTCCTTCCTCAGACACACAATGCTGAGAAGACTGATGAGCCTCTTCATTTGTGAGAACTTAAAAAACCACAGAAAAACACACTCCCAGCAACAATGGCTGGAAACATCATCTGGAGTTACACAGGCTGGCAAGAACCAGGGATCCTTTATCCAAATGCCTCCCTCAGCAGCCTTTTGTCTGTGCCATCCCAGCAGGAAGCCCAGCACATCACCCCAGAGCTGACAGACAGAGAGACAAACTGACACCACTTCTGGGCTAAGATGGGCTGTGGAATTTTTTCCCCCCTTTTAAAATCTGTCTGATGGAAAGGAAGAAAAAGTTCTGTTCCTTGACTGGGAATCTCTCAGAGAGCTGGTCCTCTGAGGAGCAGGGCAGCACTGCAGACAGGTGAAGAGGTAATTTATTAAATTCATGGCTAGTTGGCCTCCCATCAGAAAAGCAGCTTCTCCAGCTCCTGTCCCTGACAGCTGCCAGGAATAGGAGCATTCAAGGACTCTCCACTGCTCCAGAGAAAGAAATATAAGAATCACAAAGTCCAAATTCCTCTCCATACCCCTGGAAAAAAAAAATTGCAGGCATATTATCTCAGCACGTCACATCTGGCAGCAAAACTCAGGCCCTGCAGAGATATGAATTACAGAACACATCTCCATGGGGATCCACTAATTTTAGAGCCAGAAGTGAAATATTTCTTGGTAAAGGTCTTTCCCATACTCTTTACACTGCCTTAACATCAGAAACCATTGCTCTTGACATCTCTGGCAGGACAAATGTGCCATTTGGCATCCTTTGGGGTGAAAAGTGCTGCAGGGAATGCAAGACATAAGCCTGCTTCTTGAGTGGTATAAATCATCCTGTTCCTGTCTTACACTTGGGAAAATGTGGCCTCATGGTGCTTTCCTCTCTGTTCCTGGCTGACAGGAGCATCAGAGAAGTGCAGTCACATTTTTAGCTGCAAGAGTGGGACAGCCACAGGGTCCTGTGAGGAGCTGCTGAAAATCAGATGCTTCTCTTCCTTTCTCTCCCTTTTGTGTATTGCCTTCTCTGTAACAGTTCTTCTCCTGCTTTATTTAGATACATACCTGGTGCTACTTATCTCCATCCTTCTGTTAACTTGACAGAGCCTTTTGTTAGCTGTGGAGAAAAAGGAAGCCTTTGCCATAGCAGATACACACCACCTATGAACCTCCTACTTGGAAATCCCCAAAAATTTCTGGGGAGAGCAGCACTAAGCTGTTGTAGTGGAAATGTGAGATCCTGGTGCTCAGGAAGGGCCACACATTCTCTCCTGATTCCTTGGAGCTCTTTAGTATCTGTTCAATCCAGGTTTGCCTCAAAGAATCCAGGAAGGACACTTCTGTTGCAGTCTCAGCCAGAGCCAAGTAAACAATCTCAGTTAACTAAAATAACATCTTAAATGCATAAAACAATCAAGAGAAAGAAGACACATTGCTGTGTATTAAAATGAGAACTATGAGAAGTTACTCTGCTGGCTGTTTAACTGTGAGTGCTATCTGTGAAACCATATGGTGAAGTGCTCTGAGAATCACTGAGAAATAACAAGCCCCTGGGTTGACAAACTTTGTGTAATTTACCCTAAAGCACTTGCAAATTGCCTTACTGTGGGTCCTTCAGCTGATGTTGAAAGGCACTCCTGGCTGCCAGGAGGATGAGGAGCCATCCTACAGCACCCCACACTTTTCCAGACAGAAGATCTCTGAAATAAATAGAAAGGAGACAGAGCAGTAAAGGCAGTTAATCACAACAGAATTTAACCAGGATGGTGCCAACAGTTCTGCTTTTTGCCCAAAACTACATGGCTATCTTTTTGCTTTCAGCTTTATCTGTCAGCTTTTATCTTCAGTGGCTCCACCACAACATCCTTGGAGCCCTGATGGCTGAAGCCACCAGGCTCCAGCAGCCCACAAATCAAAGGTGGAGTATTTATTTTGCCACAGTCAAAACATTCCACCATTGTTCAGGAAACCAATCAATTAAAAACAAGTTGATATGTCAAGTACCCCACAAACACATTAAAATAACTGCACTGTTTGATGGATGGAAGTTCATATACAATTTTATTTGAGAATTAGCTTTACGTAACATCTGCAAAATGCACATTTGTCTCTTCCTCTTTGAGGATAAATAAGTGGCATCTTACTTGTGGAATTTCACATGGTTTGCTATCTCATCTAAACAGGAATAAAAACTTCCTGTCTTGTCACGTGGTTAGTCTTTGGGTTTTGTGTTATTCTGTGAAACGATTCCTTGTCCAGGGATTGCAGCTGAATTGAAGGCCAGTTTTCCTAGAAGGCCACTTCCCTGAGTTGTTTACTGTTCCCTGTACAATACTGTAGTCAAGCCAGCTTTGTGCTTCTGTTAATACCAGAATTTCATAAGGTCTGGCCTTACAAATTCAAGTAAACCAGGAGCCTGCAGTTCCATTTATTATAAATGGTTCCATGGATTCATTTATCCATCCTTCATGAAAAAGAACTTGGTGGTCACCAACACTGCCAGGGCTTCCTGCAAGCCAAACCGAGACACATTCATGCCTGCAGACACTTGGTCACCAGATTTATTAACCTGGTTTGACTTGGAGCAGAGCCAAGGTGATCAAATTTTGTTTCAACACTGCAGCTGGCAGGTGGAATCCATACCTGGAGAAGAGATGAGCAGATCACCCTTACACCATCCCTTCCTACGTGCACCTAAACGTGACTGTAAATAACCATGGTAAGTGACTGTGGACACTCAGTACCCCAGCCAACTTCTTCTCCACAAGTAGGTACATATGGATAATTTTGTCCTATTTTGCACTCACAAAGAAGGAAAAAGATCTCCTGTCCTCTGGTAGGTTTGTTTAAAGAAAGAAGGTTTGTACAAGGTTTGTCTTGGATAACTCCACCTGCTGATGACCCCGAGGTTGCTGGGACAGAGCCCTGGTGTTCCCATCACCACATGCTCTCCTACCTTGTTGGTTTTTCCAGCTTTTACAGAGATGTGTTTTAAAAGATTTTATTTTTAAATATGTGTTTTAATAGATTTATTTAAAACTGAGAGGTGTTTTAAAAGATTTTATTCCATTATCAGTCTCAATGAAGGGTGAGACACAAGAGATGTAAAACTCAGTGCCATTCCATCAGAAGCCAACCAATTTCCTGGTTACATTAGAAATGTTTTTCAGCCCATTAGCTTTTGCCCCACAGTGCTGCTGTTACTTCTAACACCACTCACCTATATTTTTTCCCCACATGGTCCTGCTACAATGCATCTTTCACAGTTCTAATTATCTAAAATATCTGGTCTTTTCGCAAAGCCATGTTTTGAAACTTGTTGAGTTCCATCTCTCTCTCCACAATGTCATCTCTATTCCATGGCCTTCCTAAGCCAGCACACCTTATCTCAGAGTTTGCACACAGATGTACAGGACTGTGTGAGCTGTGTGTCAGATTTTGAGAATTCTTCACAAATCCATTTCTCACGCTGCCTCACAGCAACCTGGTGGCTGAGTCCTGGGCCCCCAGATCCCAACCCCAAGGGTCTGCATGTCTGTGCCCCCCAAAACATTGCAACAATCACTTTTCCTCAGCTGCTGTGAGTGCAGAGAGCAGGATAAAGCTCACACCATTTTGAGGCTCTGTCTCATTTCTTGTTGCAGAAAGGTGAGTGGGGACATCACCCCACCACCACAGGCTTGTCAGTACAAATATCACCAAACTGTCAGCACGATGGAGATCACTCCCAGGTGCAGTATATCCATGTACAAACAAGGGTAATCCACCCTTTAGGAAGAAACCATTTGCCTCAAAAGGCCACAGGAGGAGCTGGCTGGCTGGCAAAGACAGATTTTGTTATTAAAAAGCCTGAGAATGGAGGGACCATCCAAGCCAGCACTGCTGATGGACACCTACATAAAGAATACAGGTACTGGATGCAGGTCCAACATCTCTGCCTGGGCACTCACACATTTTATGAGCAGGCTGCTCTGGTGTGGATCCCCCACAAGGTCACAGGCTCCTGCATGGGCTCCTCTCACTGCAAGTCTCTGCCAGGACCCTGCTCCAGCTCAGCCTTCCCAGGAGCTCTCAGCCTTCTCCAGGCATCCCCTGCTCCAGCGTGGGCTCCTGGTGGATGTGCACCCACATGAGCCTCCATGGGCTGCAGGGGCACAGCTGCTTCACCCTGCTCTGCACCACAGGCTGCAGGGCAGCCTCACCCTGCTGCCTGCAGTGTGTCCTCCTTCTCCACTAACCTTGCTGCCTGCAGGCTTGTTTCTCTCACGTATTCTGACTCCTCTCTTCTCTGACTGCAATTACCTCTGTGAAATGATTTTTATTCCTTCTTGTGTATTCCATCACTGATTAGTTGGCACTGGACAGTGGCAGGTCCACCCTGCAGCCAGCTGGCATTGGCTCTGCTGGACATGAAAGAAACTTCTGGCAGCTTCTCACAGAAGCCATCCCTGTAGCCACCCAAACCTGGCCATGCAAACCAAAAAGGATCAAGTGCAAATGGACAGGACAGCTCCAGAAATCCCACCCTGTGCCTGAAATCATTGTCCAAACACTGCTTGAGCTCTGGCAGCCTTGGGGCTGTCACCACCTCCCTGAGGAGCCATTTCCCACCTCAGCTGTGCTGCCAGCAGTTTATAAAAAGCAAAGGAGGTGTGTAGGATAGAGTGCCATTTCCTCAGGAAATTTAGGGAACCATCCCATCAACCCACTCAAAGCACTGCCAATTTAAGAGTGCCACTGTAGGGCTATTGAAACTGTCATGGTCTACACACAAAATGAGGCCCAACACTCCTGGCTGTTCATGGGCAGCTTGAAAACAGGGAGAAGATAACCTTCCCCCTAAAAACAAGTTTTCAGAATGCCTCTGCTCCTATCTCAAGGTCACTGGGTTCAGACACAGTGGCACTTGCCTTCTTCACTAAGGTCATACAGCACTAGGACAGCAGATGAGGCACAGGAATCCTTTACTACAGGACAAAAATACAGCCCACAGGGGAGAAAGAATTGGCAAAGCCAACCTAAAATTTTCATGTTGTGCTGCCTGAAATAGAAGTGCTCTTGCTCATGCCAAAAGTCAAACTTCACCACTGCAAAGCTGATTTAAGTGTGTGGGTGTGAAAATTTCAGCGTAGTCTGTACAGAGGAAAGCTGGGGTTTCTATTTTCTCCATTTGGTTTCTTCTGGTGTTCCTGCTGCTTCCATGTAGTAACTCATCCACAGGCTTCACATCACAGTGGAAAAGCAAACAGAGCAAAGAGCATGGAAGAGGAATGGACAGTATCTGGTCAGACCCTTCAGAACTGAAGTGTGTAAGCACACAGAGAGGAGAGCTTCTGACAAAAAGCCAAAACAAACAGAACGTTCAGAAATCAGCAGGTGTGATCTCCCTCCCAGATATACTGACCACATCTTGGAAATCTCCAGAAATTATAAATCTTCCATTTTAGCTTAACTTTTGGTAACGAGTCAGATGCTGGGACAAGCCTGAGCAGTCAGTATTCCATCTCCTTGCAAATCTGTTTTCCCAAGCAGTCTGGTTTATCCCTCCAGTCCCATCTTCACTACGTGCCTCTTCCCACCAAAGGTCAGTCACAGCCATTAGCAGCTGGGCTGTTTCTCCTCCAGAGTTAAACAGCTGGATTTTTCAGTGGTCCTTGTGGCATGGAAGGACACACTCCACATAAACAGAGGGGCAGCTAAAGGGAATTCAGGGTGACAGGAGGGATTTAAAAGATCCTGTGCTCCAGTGGGGAACCACTACTGTGGTCAGACAGGTTACAGTAAGATGAGACTTTAAAGCATGAATCTGATGCTGGTTTTCATCTGAAATCAGGACTTGCCTCATGTATGAACCACTGGCATCTCCGGGTCAGACACTCCCTCTGCTGCCCTCTGGGAGCAGCCAGTGTCTGGCTAGGCACATCCTGGACACATTCTGGACACCAGCTCTGGCTCAGCTCACCACGGCTGCTGCAGGGACCCAGCACGGACACGAGCCTGGCCAGGGACACCACACACAGCTCTGAGCTGTCACACAGGGGGCTCTCCCTGCACCCCATGGACTGCAGTGCTCGTCAGGAACAGCAGACTGCAGCTTGCTCTGCAATGCTCTGCTACCACAGTTTGGGGTATCTGCAAACACAGGCAGTTCTCTGATGCTGGAAGGCACTACAAAGCCAAAGCACCACCTTTCAGGAGAATTATTGAGCCAGTGAGACCTTCCTTACTTACTACAAACCAAACACTTCCACCACTCCTTTACCACCCTCCCATTTCCAAAAAAAAGCATTTTGAGTTAATTTCTACCTCCATCAATTATCAGGAGTAGAACTGAGTCACAGGCAGTCACAAAACAATATCTTACTTCCCACAGGCTGCTGGTTTTCTCTCTGATAAAAGGGTTATAGCAGTGTTGACAAGGAAGACAAATGACAGAGGCAATGATCCACAACGTCCTCTCCTCCATAAGGATCGCAGTTATATCTTTATGACAGAGTTATAAAACAAAACAATAAAGTTCCACGACCATTAGAAAAAGGTCACACACATTACAGTAGGAAATACCCATTTCAGATCTTATCTGGAGCTACGAAGACAAACAACATTTAAACATCAGAGTGAGACCTCTGGAACTTTGGCTTCCTCAGAGGCATGTGCCTTCTCTTCCCCCACAGTGAAGTTTAATCAAGACAAGGATTATTTTTTTTCCTGTGACTCCAGGCCAGCTCAGTGCACTCCCTTGAGCCAACAAATATCCCACAGGTGAAACAGAGCTTAACTCTTGGTGCCTGGGGGAACGAGGGAAGTTTTAAACAAGATGCTAAAAAACCTCCTGGTCCTGACCAGGAGGAATTGCTCAGAAAATATGAGTTTTCTCATCAGTACTCATTAGCTAAGTTTAGCCAGTCTCAGGAATGCTGGAGAACAGGTGGATCTCAGGATTTGTGAGAGATTTGTGAATAGAAAAGGACTGAGCACATCCTTAACCCTCCCCGGAGCAAACAGCGGCTGAAATGTTCAGCCGGAGCTCTGCGGGCCCTCTGGCCGTTTGTACAACACAACAGCACCATCCAGAGGATGAACACTCCACGCTCCTTTTGCCCACATTTGCAGGATGTGAGCTTTATTCCAGCTGGGAGCACTGCAGGGTTCAAGTTACCCTTGGGTGAGCAAACCTGAGCCATTGCAGGGGGGCAGCAATGAAGATCTCCAGAAAAAAAACAAAAACAAAAACAAAAACAAAACAAAAAACCCAAACAAACAAAAAAACCACAAAAAAACCCCACCAACCAAACAAAAAAACCCAAAAAAAAAACAAAACAAAAAAAAAACCCCAAACCCCAAACAAACAAAAAAACCCCACTTTCCACTGGCAGGCAGCACCACCTCTCTCCAAGGGCTGCAATCCCTTCCCCAGTGCAGAGGAGGAAAAACTGAGTGCCCTGAGAGGACTCATCATCCCTCACCTTGATGTCTCACAGGCACAGCCCGTGGTGGTGCAGCGAGTCCCCCGAATTTCCCTGAATAATTAAATCAGACACAACAGGTCATGAACACAGAGCCAAGGATCTCTGATTCCTGAGGTTCAGAAGATGCCTTGGTGTTGTAGGTTAAGGAAGTGAGTTTTTTGGGAAGGTGAGGAACCCACTGCTCCCATGCATCCACCGGAATCCAAAGATTATTTGGGCATTGTGAAAAACGCCAATCACTTGTTTTTGAAATTTTAAAAGTTTAATAGTATTATGGTTATAAATATATTTTATATTTATATACATTATTATTTTTATATAAATATAAATATAAATATAAATATAAATATAAATATAAATATAAATGGTTATAAAAATAGTAATATAATTAGAATAATAAAATTTGAACATTTGAGGTTAGGACAATATGAGACAATAAAAACAAAGAGATACAGAAGTCTGGGTACCTTTTTCTGGGCAACACAAGCCCAAAAAAGGACACCTGTTAACAGAGGATTAACCTTTAAAAACAATCGCCTGTTGCATATTCATACACCTCATACATGATGCATAAATTCCATTCAAACACAGGATTCTGTCTGGTCACTGTCAACTTCTTCCTCTTAATCCTCATACCGTCTTCCAGTCTGAGCGAGGTGGGAAGAAGTTCGTTTTCTGCTGATAAGGGAGCAATAAATTCCTTTTTTCTGAAAGATTCAGGTGTCCTGCAGCCGCCACCCGCTGAGGGCCCCTCACTCCTTTCTAAAAGAAAACATCCCACACACATAGTTCCTATTTTAACTACAAAAGCTACCTTTTTTGCTACGGAACTACATTTACCACAGCATTAAAATGTTATCACAGCACGACTCAACACAACTTAATGTGTGCAGTAAATACAGTAAATATCTGCGCAGAGCACTTTTCACGGGGATGATCCCGTCGAGGTGTGCAGGGTGCACATTTTCGTGTCCCCACTGCAGTTTTGGACACGTGCTGAGGCTGTTTGTGCTTCCCCAGGGTGGTGTCAGCAGCATCCCTTCAACGCCTGCAAAGTCACAATCCCCGCGGCAGCTTTTCATGGAAAACAAAATCAACTATCCCCTCCCTCTGAGACAGATTAAGATGAAACAAACTATGAAATGCTTCCACTTTGTGTTTATTGTTCCCGGTGCAATTTAGCATTCCCAACAGCTGAGCACACTCAGGACAGCACAAACCTCAGTGGCTGCATTCCTGACCTACTTTGGGAATGAAGAAAGAATTTCAGACAGGAGAATTTCCCCTTTAGGTTAAAAAAAAAAAAAAAAAAAAAAAAAAAAAGAAAAAAAAAAGCTATTCCAGAAGTTCTGGCTGGGATCCAGTGACTGGATGAGCTGAATGAGATCTATTCAAAATTTTATAAAAAAGAAACAACAAAACAAAGCATGGGGCTCTCTGTGCTCTGCTCTGTCCCTGTCCTACACAAAGTCAGATTCAAATCCATTCAAACCCATGGCACTGGCACTCCATCCCCACTTAACACGTCTCTGCCTTAGACTGCAAATCCACATTCTCACTCCTAGCACCTGAGTCTGGAAGCCTTTTCCAAGCCCTCAAATTGAATCCTGTTTAATTCTGTCAGGAAAATTCACCCCAAACCACCAGAGGTTTATGTGCAAAGAGGAGACAGAGGAGTGCTTTTACTTTATTCGAATAAAGGGAGAGGCCATGGGGCATTCCCCTGGGGTCTCTCAAGTTTTTGGAGGATGCAGCCTCCTTTTTATCCCAATTTCCCACATTTCCCTCCCTCTTTCCCCGTTTCTGAGGTACTTGAGAGGTACAGACTACCTGAAATGCCTGATACCAGAGATTTCCCACTAATGAACAACCCTCCATTTTAATGTTTAATTCTTACGGAATTTATGTTTTTCCCCACTGTTTCTTTTATCTTTCAATATCCAGTTTCATTTATCAGCAAGCCTGCAGTTTGTTTGTAAAAGCAAATCCCATTTTCCATTCACCACTCAGTGGAACCCTTCCCACTGTTTATTTTATCTCCCAGTGCTGGTTTAATCCACCGGCAGAGCCACAGCGGCACCTGCGTGACGTCACTCGCAGCGACGGACGTCATTCGTGGCGCGTGACGTCACCAACAGAGACTGACGTCACACTCGGCGCCTGACGTCACTCACTGCGCACGCGCGCTGTCGGTAACGGCCATCCCGGCGCGTCTCCAGCCAGCTCCGCCCCCGCCGCGGCGCGGTACGGAAGGCGTACAGGGACAATCCGCTTTGCCTACGGGAGCCCAGTAGGGACATGTCAGTCCAATGGCGATCGTCACTTGTTGCCATGGCAGTGGGGCCTGCGGCCGTGGGGAGCCCCCAGTGTCACTGTCCCCTCACGGGGGCCCCTCTGTGCCATTATCGTGTCATAGGCACCCCCAGTGTCGCTGTTCCCTCATGAGGGACCCTTCACTGCCATTATCCTATCCTGGGGACCCCCAGTGTCACTCTCCCCTCATGAGGGACCCCTCACTGCCATTATCCTGTCCCGGGGACCCCCCAGTACCACCATTCCCTCACGAGGGACCCCTCCCTGCCATTATCCTGTCCTGGGGACCCCCAGTGTCACTGTCCCCTCATGAGGGACCCCTCACTGCCATTATTCTGTCATGGGGACCCTCCAGTACCGCCATTCCCTCATGAGGGACCCCCAGTGTCCCTGTCCCCTCATGAGGGAACCCTCACTGCCATTATCCTGTCCCGGGAACCCCCCAGTGTCACAGTCCCCTCATGAGGGACCCTTCATTCTGTGGAATATGGGGATCCTCCAGTACTGCCATTCCCTCATGAGGACCCTCATTGCCATTATCCTGTCCCGGGGACCCCCCAGTACCGCCATTCCCTCATGAGGGGCCCCTCAGTGCCATTATATCATGAGGACCCCCAGTGTAGCCGTTCCCTCTTGAGGGACCCCTCAAATTAAGTCATTATTGGTAGTAAAACCAGCTTGAACTCATTATAAATATGCCTTGGCCTAAGTGAAAACAATTAGAAGATCAAATGATTCTTTAAAGTCTAACTGTTATAGAACACACTGTACTGGGAGACAGCCACCAGGTAACGAGATATTAGGTTTCTTGGGCTGAAGAGGATTACACAAAATAAAGCAAAACTAATTTTTTAAGTGATCGTTCCCTAAAACTGGGGCAGAAAATGTTGCCTCCCTTTGTGAGCAGTTACTAAAAGCAAGAAAATCCTTCCTGATAAGAAGGTATTTAACAGGATTTCATAGGAGAGATAAGCACACCAGAAGACATTTAGTTATAATTAGGAATGCTCATTGATTTACTCTATTCAAACCACCAAGGGCTGCTCAAGACTGTTCAAAATAC
Organism: Passer domesticus; assembly: GCF_036417665.1. Classification (NCBI taxonomy): domain Eukaryota; kingdom Metazoa; phylum Chordata; class Aves; order Passeriformes; family Passeridae; genus Passer; species Passer domesticus. The sequence goes on from NC_087493.1 coordinate 8,801,355, forward strand.
TTGATAAAATCACAGAGATTTCCTAAGCATATATTTTCCCACATAATTTTGCATGAGAAGAGCAGGATCTGAGCTGGACTCAACCATCCCTGTGCTAAACCCAGCAGCCTTTCTGTGGTCCTTTCAGCAGCGTCAGGAGATGTTTGTGTTCCCAGGCTGGAGTTTGCTGCTGCTTCCTCAGGCGTGAGGATGATCTCAGTGAGGTCAGCCAGAGCCAGCTTGGGTTGGTTTCAAAAGCCAGCCTGAAGGAGGATGAAGTGTTCTTTGCAGGGAGATGAGGGGCAGCACGCCCTGATCAGAGCACTGATGCCTTACTTTTGGTGTTTGTTTTCTAGCTCTAGGGTTGGAAGTCTCCATGCCAAGAGAGGGAGGCAGTCTCCATCTTTGGAGCTTTTTAAGACCTAACAGGATAAAGCCCTGAGTAACCCACCTTGGTCTCATAATTTTTAGCAGGAGGTTGGACTGCAGGACCCTTCAACCTGAGTTATTCTATTATTTTAATCCATTTCACACCAATCTTCTTTGGCTTTCTTCAGATTTCAAACTGAGAAAGACTAGGCTTGACAGTTCATTTGCATAAAGCATGGCCAGAAAAAAAGTGAGTTTAACTGCTTTGTAGGACTGAGATATATGACCCAGCCAGAAAGAGGTAAAAAATTGCTGTACGAGATGATAGCTCTACAAAGAAAAATTATTAAACGGCTGAGGAATTACAAGTCTTTTGAAATACATATCAGAGGCCTATATGTGTTTGCAAAACAATCTGGAACTGCAAAATAACTACTGAGACACTTTTAAAGCACTACAGCCTCCAGTGTCCTGCAGAACAAGGGCCAAGATGGCTTTTGGGCAGGGTTAGATGTCGTACAGTCTGAGCTGCTCCTTCATGTCCCCTTCAGACATCTCTCCAAACGTGTCACTTTTTTCCTTCATCAGTCTGAAGATGGCAGCCAGCTGCTCTCTCTGAACCCTGTCGAGAAGAAAAGGAGAAGTAGGAATAGCCAGTCCAGGAGCAAGAACACCACTGTGAAATGAAACCCAGAGCCAAAGGCAGGTCACTGTGCAAACCTTACTGGCTGCAGGAAATCTGTCCCTGTGAGATTAGGCAGAGATAGCCTCTGGCTCTCCTTCCTCCCCCTTCCCATCCACCCCATCACCCTGCACATCTCTCTGCAGCTCCCTAAATGTGGGGATAAACCAGCCTGCCTTAACACTGGCTTTGGAGCTCCTTAGGGCTTGTCTCTGCTCAAACTTTCAAGATAACTTGACATATGGAATTTTATAAGACCAACATGTGCCAATTTAGCAGACTCCATAACAAACCTGGACTAAGATTCAACAGCCCAGTGTGCTTTACTTCTGTAATGAGAGGATGTGGATACAGAATAATTCAGGAATAGCTATTAAATTTTAGATGCATATCCTCACTTAAAACTAGAGAGCAGACTACCTCCCAGTGTGGAAATGATTTGAATCAGCCACTGGAAGATAAGATCACGGGTAGGAATTTTCTTTGATTCCAGTTTGTCTGCCAATGTCCAGTGGTGAGATGGACCCAGGTAGCCAGTCCAGCAGTGAGGTGGTCCCTGTGTAGGCAGAGGCTGACCAGTGGACCACCTAGCTCAGATTTTTAATCCCCAGGCAGCCCCATAACAGATGATTAACCCCCTTCTCCCCGGGACAGAAGATATCTTGAATTTTCCTACCCTGAACCAGTTAACCATTGTACATCCCAATAAGACTGGTATCTGTGACAGGGCTTTATTTGTAGGAGGATTTATACTGCTCATCTCTGGGGGATACAGGGGGTGGGCAGCATTTCTTGGCAGGTAGCTCATGAACTGTTGTAACTGCACAAAATTCCCTTTTGGGGCAAGATGAACGTGCACGTGGCTCCAGGCAGGGCTGGCTGAGGGATGGAATGTTCCCACTGCCAGACTCCTACCTGATGGGGATCAGGCTGCTCTATTGCTAGCACATCTCATTCCTGACTCTCCTGTGGGAGACAGGAAGAACGAATGGGGATGTGGTGCTTTATGGCTGTGACAAGGCAGATGAAGTTCCTGTTACTTCAAGGCTCATTCTGTCCCTGCATGAGTGTGAGGCCAGAACTCAGTGACAGCTCAGAGCACAGAGCTGCCACAATCCCAGCTTCTCCCGCTTGCTCAGCACCCTTAGACCTCCCTTGGGCTAAAAACACAGAATCTGCCTTTTACTCCCACACGGTCACCCTGTCAAGAGTCCCCTTTTCTGCCACAAGCAGCTTCCCACCCAGGACTTTAAACCATTTAATTAATCCGTTTAAATGCACGCCGCTGGATAACCTGGGGTACTCTTCCTGCAAGGCCTGTGTGGACAAGCTGTCATCTGTTCCAGCAGCAGGAGGGGCAGTAATAACTATTGACAGGCAAAACCAGGGCACAATCTCTGCTTGAAAGGACAGCACCAACGCACCAGCAGCCCCCACACCAGGAATAACATGAGAGGAAGACAGTCAGGAATGAGCAGAGGAACCTTCTACCCGTGCTCCTGAGCTGCTGCTCTGCATTTTCCCCTCTCCCCAGCAGCAGCAGGAACAGCAGCCTGTCCTCTCAGCACTGCTGAAGCAAACAGGGCAGGAAAAAAGCAGATCCTGGCTAAAGCAAGCTCATTTGCCAGTTCTTTTCCATGGCAATTAAAATGCAACGGTCCTAAGGCCAAACAAATCCTGATAATGATGTGGGATCTTTTGTTTATGGAAGCCTGGATTTGTTTGCCTCTTCTGTAATGTTTTGTGCTCACAGGAAGAGCATCCAGCTGCCCTTTCCAGATGAGAGGAAGTTAAGCAGGGTCATGAGTGATCAATATTTTATTTTAGATCACCACTGGGCACCACTGGCACGTTGCCAGTCTGGTGTGGAGAAATTCAATACGCAGCTTGGCTCCTGTGTCTGCAGTGCATCCCAGCTGGGAGTGCTCACACAGGTCTGCATCCCTCACTCCTCATTTCCCAGACATCAGCGCTGCTGAAACCTCTCCAAAGGCCCATTTCCTTGTCTCCAAAATCAGGATCACAGACAATATTCACTCTCTTTTTTGGAAGCAGAACATCAATGCATTTTGGCTCTCCCCTCAAGTTTAAACATCATGAAAGTGCATTTGGAAAATAGAATAAAAGAGCTGTTACTGCTGTTACTTCTCTGCACTACACAATCTACTACAAAGGGACAGCAAAACAAAGATAAAGAGAGAAAAGAGCCTGGGAAGGAAGACCAAGGCACCACAAACATGAAACTGTCTTTGAAGAGGAGCTTCTCCTATCGGAGGCGACCTTGCAAAACAACCTTGTAGTGATCCAGCTTGGTTTGGTTTTGGGTATTTGTTTGGATGAGCTCAGATCAAACACACCCCATTCACAAATAAAATCATTCTCTCTTCTCATAAATGCTGTCCTCAAAACTACTTGGATTCAGGAGGTCAAACAGGATTTTACTTATTGCTAACAAAATAGATTAATTAAGGATTTTTGAAGCAGCCTAATTCTTCTTCATAGGGAATTATATTTGCCTACTTATCTCCCTTAGGCTCTTTTTAGACAATTCAGTCCAAGACTTTTACAGTTAGCTGGAGATTTGGGGCAGTGAGCCATAGGTATGTTAGAGATCTGGGGTTAGGAACTGCTAAGACCTCTGCCCACAGCAGCTGAAATCCTGGGCAGAGCTCTGCATTGGGAATGTTGCTAATTGCTCTGCAGCCAAACAAGAGCAGGAATGCAACACTGCATTGCTTCAGCAGAAAAGGGGGAATATCCCTGATTTTCCCTCTGATCATTTATGGCAATGTAATAATTTATGGCATAAAAGTCATAGTAACCTAAAATCTAACCTAAAATCCAGATTTTCAACACAAATCTCTTGAGGAAGAAGTTACAAGCTGCTGGAGGTAGGGAGAACAAGCACAAACCAAATAAACTATTCAAAGGTTTATTGGACCAAACAAAGGCAATTTTTACAGATTCAAGCCACTAGAATTACAGTCCTTTGTATAAGAGCCACCATCAGATACAAAACAAACAGAACCAAACAAAAGTAAAAAATACCCAGACAGCCATTTGAGTTGAAGAAAGAGTTTGACTTGCTGCCACTAGCAAAACTCTGGACTTAGCTACCGACTTTGCTGGATGTACATATTGCCATGTAACTTAAACACAACGGATATAAGGCATTCTTTGCATAGTTGGGTGCTTGGGACACAGTCAGCCAGCCAGTACCGAGGAGAGACAGCGGCTGTACCAGCAGGATGTTGAAGCAGAGGGTCCAGATGTGCCTAAATTCATATGCAAACCACTGAACACGCTTGCAGTTGTCGGCTGGGAGAGGGCAGCCCAGCCTCTTCTAAAGCTGAAGCCTCCTGCTGTTCTTTTAAACGAGCCCATTTATTAAGAGTTTGCCAACCCCAGGCGCTGGAAAGGACAACTGTGTACAAGGTTTCAAGTATTGTCTGCATAGGAATTAAAGAGGAAAAAAAAAAAAAAGCAGCCTGTTGGGTTGCTGATATGTTTGCAGTGTTAGCCAAGAGGCAGTGACAAAGAAGCTTTGGAGGACACATCCCCACCCAGGCTGGTGTTTCTACAACATCAATGAAGGACTTAGACCCTCTTCTCTCTCTCAAAAACCAGCTGGGTTTGATTTAAAACCAAGCATGTGCCCAGCCAAATTCATCTGCTCTGTGTGACAGAGCTGAGGGGCAACGCTGAGCTCTGGCTCCCATGGACCAGCAAGAGAAGAGGGCACTGGAACAGCCAGCAGGCAGAGGAATGGGGAGTGTGCCTCTCCCAGGACCTCCACTACCCCGTCCTGAGCCAGAGGGAACCCCTGATGCCACAGCTGCCTCCTCGGGGCTCTCCTCTTGGGAGCTGGGGTAGGGAAAAGTGAGGATGCAGATAATAACAGCAGCCAAAGTGTGGCCTCTCCACCCCAAGCAGAACAGCTAAACGATCAAACTTCATCACTTCTTGAGTATCCCGTGTACCTACAGAACCAGCTCTGCTAAAATAACTACAGAAGCAAATCTGAGTCAGCCCAGCCATCGTCTGCCATCCCTCACATGGACCCCACTTTGTCCCTCCAGCCCTTGGAGTAAAGCAGCTTTGTACAACACTGGAAATCACAGGCAGGTACCACCCCCCAGCAACAAAGAGGAGTTTGACCCCAGGACAGAACAACTTGAGATTTTGGTACAAGGTCCCAGCTGGTCTGAGAGCAGAGCTATGGACTGTCCACCCCAGGAAAGGACCAACATGGATTTCATGGCCTCATACATGAAGCCAACACAACTAATAGACTTGTTGCATATTTAGTGTTCACTTTGGGTTTTGTTTGGGGGAGAGGGAGGAAGGTTCTTCCCAGTCCCCCAAACACAACTCAGGTCATTGCTTGGGCCCAGCCCCAGTCCGTGGAGCCACACAATAGGATATCCTCAAACTTGACAGGAGTTTTTGAAGAACTCAACTTCAGACCAAGAGGGGATCCCAAGTTTTGAGGGTTTATGGATTTCTCTTATGGGTGTGTTTGGTTGGTTTTGGTATTTCTCTCAAGCCTTTAATGATGCCAAGGGATGCCTTTAGGAGGAGGCTAGGGACAACTTCATATAGTCTTCAGGTCTGCAAAGAGAAACAGGGAGAGAAATCATTTCAGTCATTTCACTCCTCAGCTTGATTCATTATTATTCACATAAACGAGCAGGGAGAGCCCTTGGTGTGTGTTGGGGGGAAGGCAAGGCAGCTTCCCCCTCAGGGCAGGACAAGCTGCTGTTTGCAAACCTCATGCCTCTGAGAAGGACTTTGCTTCATCGACTGCAGCAGGATAGTCGAAACCCAATCGGAAGTGCAAATCCTCTTGTCTGGCACCAAGCTAAGTTACAACCCTTTTGAGCTACTAATAAGAACTGGAGAAGCCAAAGGAATTAACTCCAGGGGTTACTGCCTCACTGTCCTGTGCAGAGCCTCCTGGGGCTGCTCGCACCCTTGACAGCCCAGATTCCTCTTCCCACCTGTGGCCAGATGAGCCAGGAACGAGTGCTGATTTCACAGGGTGGTGTGCCTGAACTGCGTGACCTTTCTCAATCTTTCTACAGATGAGTCTGCTCAAGGCAAGGAGGTAAAACCCCCAGACTCCCTTGCAGGTCACTCCCTTTTGATGGGAAGCTCTCCCAGAGTCCCAGGGAAGGAGGGTGAGATGTGTTTAATGTGTGGGGACATCCAGGCACTCCCTCCATGCAGCAGAGCCAGGCTCTAAAAATGTGGTCCCTTGTTCTCAGCCGGAATCTTCCAGACACTCTGCCCTTACTGCCCAGCATCTCTCATGGGTGAACCATCCACATCAGGAAAGAGCTGGCCCAAGGCTGGACAGCTGCCATGGACACAGAGATCTGCACCGGGGTAGAGGGAAGCTACAACACACATCACCTACCCTACAAACTCATTCAGACACACCCCAGCCTCATTCCTCCTCAATTCAATCGGGTTGATGGTCCACAACACCTGAGCCACGTTTGGAAGTCCCCTATTCCAGCCAGGCATGGCGTGAGGGTGAGGAACAGCCTCATTTCTTCCTCACTCCTCTGCAAATTCTTGCCTTGTCCAGCAGCCTTCCGAGGGGCCGGTGACCCGGATCCCGGGTGGAGATCACCACGTGGCACCGCGGTTACCGGACAAAGAAAGGAAATTTCCCGGGGTGGATAATCGCTCTGCGGGATCCGCGGCGCTGAGGAGCGGATCATCCCGCTCAAGTCACGCAAGCCGAATCAGATTTCACGTGTCAGGGCACAAGCTCGTTGCCACGGGGGCCCAGGAGGGGAGGTCCCCTCCAGAGTGCCACAGGTGGAGCAGGGAGGGACGGGGGACATCAGAGAGGGTGGATGAGTCCCCCACAGGGATCCTCATCTCCACAAGGCCAGGCTGACAGCTGGGGTGAGAAGATCACAAAACCAGCATGACCCTAATGGAGGATGAACATCAGAGGCAGAAATTCCCATCTGCACAACGGGGATACCCCTTCCTGGTCCTGGAGCAAGCTGTGAGGGGAATTGGACTAAAGAGCATGAGGCAGTCCCTCTCTGGGACATTGGGGCCATATAACCCTCCAGGCTGAGAAGCTCTGGCATTTCAGCCATGGAACCCGAAAGTATTAATTAGCTTGGGATGGACACCCAGAGATTTGATCCATGGCTTATCCTTGGCTCTTCCCTCCTTTCCATTCTCCTTGGATCAGCATGCTTGCCCCCAGCAGCTCATCAATCAAACCATCTTAGGGTCATCTTTTGCCAGAAGCTGTATCCTTTCTTCAGATAAAGATTATCCAGATATCTCTGGTTTTGGTCAAGCCAATGGCCAAGTCACTGAATCGTGTGATTTGTCAGCTGGACATGGTTCTGTGCAAGGAAAAGCTGGAGACAAGGAGCCCAGACAAAAGCAGCTCCTGGAATATGAGGGCAGCTCAGGGACTGAATATCTAAAAGAAACATGGAAACTGCAAGTCCCAGTGGCGTCAGGAGCATTCCCTTCACTCCAGCTCACCCACGGCACTGACACAAGGCTTCTTGCTTTTGAGAGAAGACAGCACCTCAGCTCTGAAAAACAGGGGTTACTGGTGGCATTCCCATGTGCATCTACCTCTCCTGTGTGCAAAAATCCACAGCAGGTCAGGAAATCTGTAGCCCATTCATAGACTTTAGGTTTCCAAAGGAGTCCTGACTCACTCTACGGAGAACCCAGATCATCCTACTGGAACCATGTCTGGTAATTGCTTGTGCCCTTTTAAGGAATAGTTTCACTCAAAAAGATTATTTTCAGAAGCACAGAGCATTCCCAGCTCCTTTCCCTGGCTCAGGACCTTGTCAGGACCATCAGTCCTCTGCTCTGAAATCCTGGCAAGGAAGGTGAACAGCAACCTGGCTCCAGACTCTTCTCACTCCAAACCAGGACTGACCCTTGAGGATGAAGAGCCGGGAATAAAAGCCCTTAGTGCTGGGCAGAGCTGGCAATGGGTGGTTGGGATCTCCCCAAGGAGTTCCCTCCCCTCTCACTGCTGGGGATGGTCCCGTCACCACTGTCCCTAGTTCTTTACCATGGGGACAGATACCATCTCATCTCTGGTGGTGACTATAACCCAGTCTTGAGGTACTGCAGGAAGAATATGAGGAATGACACACCAAATTAAGCCTTCCTGGTGGTCCCAAAAGCGGGAGCCAGTTGCTTCAGCCAATCAGCAAAACACAGAGAGGACTTAGATGCAGAGCAGGGAGACAGTGCTTAGAAAAGAGAGAAGGGATTGAGTGAGAGGCACCAAAAGGAGCTTCATCAACACAGATGTGAAATTCCTCCACTGGGACAGTGAAGTTGAAAGGTGCTCTGGGCTTTGGGAAATACCTGCTGTGCCTCGAGGCTGCCAGGACCAGTGTGACCAGGGAGCACAAGTCTCTTTGGCTTTAGGACAGGGGCTGGTGAGGAGCCAGTGTGACCAGGGGCTGTGTCACCCCCAGAACACCTTGCCCACAGCTATTCTCAGGCAGAAGCTTCCCACATTGCCCAGCCAGAGCAGCAAGAGCTGAAAAGGCCAGAACACAGCCAGGGAGGTGGCTTGGGCTCCTGACCAGCTCATCCATCACTTGTTTGCCCATTCCCTTGCAACACTCCTGACCACCCCAGCCAACACCACAGCAGTGGGAAAAGCCACGGACAGGCTGGGCTGGGCTTTCCTCCATCACTCAGTGTTCGTTCTCCAGCTCACTGAACACCAGTTTGCTCCCAGCCTGGCAAGATGCCCCAATTCCCTGCATCCCTGGGTCTGTCCCAGCTGCAGGGGAGCCCAGGACAGGCAGAGCAGGGCTCCCAGGGAGTTAGCAGGCAGAGAGCAGCCAGCTGCCCATGCTGCACAAGGTTAAGCAGAAGCAGATGAGGACAAGTCATGAGCGCTGGGTGAGGGAGACACAGAGAAGCAGCCACAAGCCAGGACAATTCAGGACCTGAGCCAAAAAAAACCCCAGGAGCTTAAGCAGAGTTGCTCTCTGAACAAAAATCTCACGCCAAGGCAGGGTCAGAGACTCACACCCTGCAAAGGCTATGGGGGAGTTTGCAAGGGTTTCCTCCCTGGGATGGGAGAGGAGGAGATGGGAAGGGGCTTCCTGGCCTCCCTTTCCTTGGCTTTCTGAGGGAGGCATCCTGAGTGACTCTGTTTTTAAAGCTTTTGGGGATTCATGACTCAATCATGACTATAAATAGGGCCAGGGCCCCAGTCCACTGACATCTCATAGGTCAGAGGATGTTTTCCCCGGGGATATGGAGGCAGGGAACAGCACCAGGCCACCAGCAGACTTCCTCCTCATCCAAGTGGGCTTGGGCACCCACAGAGTGAGCATGAGGTGAGCTCAGCAGGGATCCCCAAACAGACAGTGCCTTTACTACAAGAGGCAGCTGGGAATCAAACACACCTCATGCCCTGGGTGTTTGGCAGCTGAAAGCAGCCTTGCCCATGGCTGGTGCCATCCCTGTGGCTGGTGGCTGCAGTAAAGCAGTGGCCACCCTGCCCTGCAGAGTGCCATGGCCCTGGGCTCTGCACCCCTTGCTGCTGCTCCTCCTCCTCCCTCAGCCCAGGACGACTATCGTGCTGCAGAAGATGAGAAGCAAACAAATAATATCCATCACGCCCCAAAAAAAGCCCAAACTTACCAGCTTCCCTCATCCAAAGGAAGCACCATGCTGGACAGGACAGGACAGGACAAGACAGGACAGGACAGGACAGGACTGCAAAGCCACGGGGTGGGGGGAAGGTTAGCAAGAGAGAGGGAGGAGAAAGAAGCCCAGGTCCCATGCTGTACAGAGAGGGGAGGGAGCAGGCAGGCCAGGGTTATGTGATGGCAATGCAGGGGGTGGACAGGGACAGATGCCAATGGACAGCTCTCCAAAATGCAACCTCCCCTCGCCCTGTCCACCCACCTATTTTTGGAGGGCTACTAGTGGAGATGTTTGAAATAGGTCAAGGTCTGTCAACACAGTCATTAAACTCTGCAGCTGCTTCCTGCCCTTGTGTGCCCCAGGGTTGTCATCACCAGCATTGTCTCATTCAACATTCAAACTTCAGCACAGTTGGCCCTCAAGCCACAGCTGCATCCCACTTTCTTCAGGATGCCTTGTAGAGCAGGGAAAGGTCTCTCCTCTCTGACTTTCCAGAACCAGGCTCTACCCTGCCTTGCTGAAATTCCAGGGTCCAAGCCCTGTTTTTTTCAGTACCTCATAACCAAGAGGCACTCTGAGCCCAGCTGGGGAGGAGGCAGGTTTCCAGTGCTCAATTGCCACTAAGAAGAGGGCTGAGCTTGATATTTACAGCCATCCAATTCCCCTTGCATGAATTCCAATTTGCAGTTGAGCCCTAGGCTTAAACCCAGCCTGCATTCAAACAGTGTCACCTCAACCCATCCATGGCTGGCCAGGAGGTGAGGGGAGAGGATTGAGAGGCAGGAGGAGAGTTTGCTCCTTGAATGGGTCACCTGGACGTGGGAACTAGCCAGGGAAACTGGGCAGCTATCCCATCTTCCCTGCAGTGGTCTGGGATCTCCTGCTCCATCCAGGAGTGCCCCTGCCAGGAGCAGTTTGGTGCCATCCACCAGACCCTGTTCAATGGCTCTGCCATGGGGCAGCTTCTGGCTCTTCACCCCCACCTCACCAGAGGACAGAGAGGAGAGACCTTTCTAGAGCCTGTCTGATGGGATCTGCTCTCCTCTGTCCCACCAACACTCCAAGCCAAGAGTGACAAGGAGAGAGCACAGAGAGCTCAGCACTGAGGCCAACCAAGGCTTGGCTGGGACCTGCTTTGTCTCACGGAAAGAGAGAACTGAAAGCAGAGACCCAAGGGGGCCATTTCTCCCATTGTTTTCTCTTTTGTAAGGAGTGGAGCCTTGCTGCAGCTGTCAACACTCAGCAGAGTCCTGACCATACTCATTTCTAACAGAAAAAATCCCCACTAACCTCTTTCAACCTTATGGGAGGTTTGAAGAACATCTGGCAGAGACCACTCCAAGCCACCCATGAGAGCCAGGCCCTGCAGGCACACTGGGGAGCTCTCCCTCCCTCCTCCAGAGGAGCTGCCCAGCCAGGACAGCAGCCTGGTCGTGTCTCACACCCACAGCTCAGCCTGCCTGAGCAGGGGCAGCTGCACCACCAGCACTCACATTTCCTGAGCTCCAGCTTTGCACCGTGGCAGCTGCAGCTGGCAACAGATGGCCAAGAGCCTCAGGTGCAGAAGACAAGGATTTGGGAATTAGCTGTGCTGGCTGCACCAAGGGCTGCATCCTTCCCCTGCACTCTTCCCCTTCCTGCCCAGACTGTTTTTCTCCCCCAGGGGGGCAAAGGCTACGTGCTCCTGTTCCAGAAGGACTGGTGACCCACCAGGTGTGATCAAGCACAGCCACCACCCCAGCAGCAGCATTTGCCAAAAGGATTTACTGTTCTCCTCCCTCAGTGAGCACTCTAATTTTTAAGGCTGAAGTCACCGAAAGCAGGAAGTTGCATCACTCAGTGAAGGTCACATTCCTTCCCCTTTTAGTCCAGATTTAGCACCAGTTGGAAGCCACAAGACTCAAGTGAATTGTAGGCAGGACAACCACAGCTTCTGCAGGGATGCAGGTTAGAACAGAAGTGGGTTTTTTGCTTAAATAACCAAATCTATTGCATGCTTGTACACTCCTGTCTGAAGTCCTACAGCTCCTCCTGGAACAGGCAAGGAATATTTTCAGTGGCATCTCCAAAATCAAGGAGTCCCAAAATTCAAAGCTGTGAACTACACAGCAAGCAGCCTCAGAGGACCCTCTTGCATTTTTGGGATGTTTCTTACATCTGCTGCTTCACGTGGCAACCTGTTGATCCACAGGAAAGCTGGAGGAGTGACAGGGCTAAAAGTGCACACCAAACCTGTCTGAGTTTTGGTAACACACCCCAGGACTAACCCCCCACTCTGCAGCAGCCCCAGTTTCCCAAATCAGCACAAAGAAGTGGCTGTGGGATGTCCAGCCTCAGGCATCCAGGATGGAAGAGGTGAGCATCCACATGTGAGAGCCCCCATTTGCCCTGGAGTGCTCATGGAAAGTGAGATGGAGGCAGAGGGGAGTGGACTCATTAATCTGTTATGAGCAGGGAAGGGGAGGCAGGTGGAGAGGGAGGTGGGACAGGCAACCAACTGCAGCTCAAAACAACCCCTCCCCTGGAAAACAACCCAAAAGCAAAACAACCCAAGACACGAGCGGGTGTTATCAGTGGTACCACTACCTCTAAGCAGCAGCGTGTCCTTACCAAAAAGATTTGCAAGAATGTTTGTGGCCGAGGACCTAAGGTACTTGCTACAGAGATGTGAGATCAGAGGTCAGCTCAATCCTGCAACATAAAGGTGGCAAACCCGGGTCACAGCAGGTCAGCAGCACTGTCAGGGCTCGTGGAGAGGGGTGGAAGGGCAAGGAGAAGGATGCAGGAAAGGCTGAGCTGCTGTGCTCAGCTCGCCCAGCTTACCTGGCAGCAGCCCTGCCCCCTTGCACCACCTGCGAGGCCTGCAATGAAAAGCTGCTGATGCCGCAGTGAAGATTTGAGGGGGGGAAAAGTAAGCCAGCAACAAAGCAAGACAAAAAAAAAAAAAATTCACCAAGCTGCCTTAAAGAAACGAACAACACAAATACGGAAGAGAAGAAAATAAAGGAGCAGTGGGAGAAACACGTCTGCCAGTGGGCCTCAGTGGGGAGGCTGCTCAGAGCATCCAAGGGACACGAGGCCCATCAGTTCTGGGTGCACTGTCCTGCCCTGGGGCTGCTCCAGCGGTGCCTGAGCAGTGCCATGTGCCCAGGACAGCTCCATCACCCCCTGGATTCTGTTCTGAGTCCTGAGTACAAAACACCCATCCCACTGCTGTCCTTAGGCAATGTCCCCTCAGTGTCCTCAGGTGACAACAAGGGCATTTTCTGCCCCTCAAGAACCAGCCCAAGGCTCTGCAGGACTCCTGGCCCTGAAAACCTGAGCAGTGATTGCTCAGCGGGTTTGCATGGAGCTGCTGGTTTGAATTTTCTGCAGTGGGCTTGAATTTGCCAGCTGCAGGCAGATTTTTGCATTGGTGTTTAGCAGGATCCTGAAAAGCAAATCCCATATCCCATCTGGCCCCATGGGTGTCTCTGACATTCACCTGGCTCATGCCCCCACCACCCTCCCCAGGTGAAAAACACAGTGACACTCACAGCCCTGCCCAGCAGTTTACAGGGTGGGGGCTTCAGCCACAACAGACACATGGAAAAGAAGAAAGCAAACATTTTTTTCCTGATGCCACCAATGCAGAACCAACCCCGTGCCAGAGGAAACCAGAGCTGATTTCTGCTGCTGACCCCAGAGCAGGGCAGGTCTCTGGATTTGCTCTGCCCACCACAGTGCCCTGCTCACCTCACAGAGACAAACCTCAGCCAGCCCAGCTGGTGGCATCACAAAGATGCTGCCCAAGAGCCTCAAGGCAAGGTTTGCCAGGAGGAGATGCCTGAGCTGGGGGTGAGCTGTGATCCCCCCATCCCTGCCTTCCCTGCTGTGCTCCAGTTTCTGCTTGGTTCTTTACACCAGGCCAACTGTGGTGGTATTCAGACCAAAATTTGACAGGCAAGGGGTGACAAATGCCCCTAAATCACTCTCTGCAAACCTCTGGGTGGAGAATTGGGTCCCACAGCCCTTGGGACAGCAGTGGGGAGAGCACCACCTCCCAGCCACCCTGGGGAAATCACCTTGGAGCTCAGCCTCAGGGAAGGGCTGTGAGCTGCAGACACCTGTAAGGGAGCAGCCTGCCACAGAGCCCTCAGCTGTGGGGTTATTCCTTCTACAGGCTGGGGAATCTCCAGCCACAAAGCTTGTTTTAAGTGACAGGTCTGACCTTTCTTCATGCAGGGCTCAGGGGGATACTTCAGCAAAAAGTGCAAGATGGACAATTCTCCATCTCCACCAGCCCTGCTATTTGGTACATCCCCACCACGTCCAGCTGAGGAGACAGCCCTGGGGATGGACACTTGCAGTGTCAGCCCCATCCCAGTGAGCTCTAGAGCCTCACACTCCTTCACTGTGCCCCAGTGTTTCTGAGCTGTGCCCATGTCCTTGCTTGGGCCATCCACAGGGCCAAGGGAGGGGAAGTAACCAAAATCAGGTCCTCAGGAGACACCTATCAGCACAGAACTGGTGGGATCAGGGCAAATACACCAGCTGCATCAGCTGGAAAATTTGATCTAAGCACCCAGAGGAGCTCCAAAGGTGGTTAGGACCACAGTGCCTCCATCTCCTAAATCAGTGTGACTTTTTATCATGTCTTCCTGGGTGGGAGAGGTCTGGAGCTCCAGAGCAGTGAGAGGCTGAGGGCAGTGTGGGCAGAGAGTCTGAGCACACCCAGCTTGCTCCACAGGCATGTCAGCCAGGTGGGCTTGGGCAAGAAGAAAAAGGAAGCTCAACTTACCTTTGTTCTTCCTCTAGTTCTTCTTTGGACATCATTGACTTGTACTGGTTTCCCCTTAGCTTTCCAGGACTGTATTTAAAAGAAAACTTCTCATCTGCAGCTGGAGAGGGGAGACAAAAAAAGAGCAAGAAATCTGTGAACCAGAGACCTCCTGAGAGCCACAACCCAGAGCAGTGGGGCTGTTCCTTTGGGTGCTCTGTGCCCTGCCCCTGCACCCCAAATGGCCACCCCAGCACATTTCCTGAGCCACTCCAGTCTGCAGCAAGGCTGGGCACTGTCAGGGGGGCAGGGTGGATCCCAGAGCACGGCCAAGGTGCTGCTGGCCAGGGGATGGAGGAGCCTGGCCACACCAGCACTGCAAACAGCGAGGGGTGCTCTGAGTGAGCAGCAGATCCAAGGAAATCCTAGAGCACAGCAGCCATATGCCATTGTTCTCCCTGGATTCCAAGCCTTGCAGGCCCATCCTGGTTTATCAAGACAGGCTAATCCTGCCCTGATTAACTCGCAGCATTTTCCGCTTCTCCTCTCCAGACTTGCATTCCTCCTCCCTCTCCCCATCCTGGGGCCCTCTCCTCAGCTTGGGGCTCATGGATGGTGCCACAAGCAGAGCTGTCCCAGCTCTCCTGCAGCCTGTGACACAGCTTGTGAAAAGATGCCACGTGGCAAATGCCAGGGTGCAGACAGCACCGAGGCAGGGCAGCCCCTCTGTCACCAGCACAGCCCCTCTGTCACCAGCACAACCCCTCTGTCACCAGCACAGCCCCTCTGTCACCAGCACAGCCCCTCTGTCACCAGCACAGCCCCTCTGTCACCAGCCAAGGTCTCCTCCTCCTGGGTGCTCTCCCACCCAGCTCTGCAGCCTCAGCCCCGTGCTAATTAGAGCACCAAAGCTCAGACTCTGAGCCAAAGCCGATCCTTTTCCAATCGGATTTTGTTGGAGCACTATTTGCTCTTAAAAACCTCTCCCGTGCTTTATCTCCCTGCAGATAGGGGAAAACAACAGCAGGGGAGGTCAGCCCAAGAGGGGCCCAGGAGGAGCTGTGTTATCCACGGGCTGCTTATCTCAGAGCCTTTATCTCCCAAGGACTGCAGGACTCGGCTGCTTCACATCCCACCACCCAGCACTGGGGTTTGCACATTCCCAGGAACATCTGCTGCTCCCCCCGGCCCTCAGAGCCCTGGGGATGCTCCCAAGGGGTGCACAGAAGGAAGATGGTACTTCATGGCCCTGAAAAATTGCACATTATCCACAAAGCAGTGTCCAGGGTGACACCAGCAGGGCCCCTAAAGGGATGAAACTCCCCTGGCAGGAGAGGAAGCCCAGCTTTGCACATGGATGCATCCTCTGCTGCCAGGAGCACAGGGAGCCCCTTCCCACACTCCCCACTGCAATTGTGGCCATATCCATGAGTCTCTCCTCCTCTACCTGCCCTCACAGCCCCTCCCTTCCTCACACACAGGGTTCAGCACCAGCTTCCCTCTATTTTCTGATCAATACTGCCCTTAGGGATTTTTCTCCTTGTGTCCAATACCTTGATTTTTTGATTTCCCCAACCCCAAGCTGCTGCCAGACCTTGGGGACCTCCTTGTAAAAGGTAAGTAAGAGCCTGATTTTGCAGGTGGGGAAACCAGAGATCTCAGAAACAAGCAGAGCAAGGCTTCACTGGAGTGAAGCAGAATAACTTTTACCCATTGCCATGCCAAAAGTGTAATTTGCTAATAAAATTTGGTGAGTTATTGTAAAACAAAAAACCCAAACCAAAGAAACCCCACTTAAATCTACCTTCTAGAAGAACCCCTTCAGATATTCTCTCCCAAATTTGCCCTAAACCAGGACACCATGCCTGGAGCAACAGGAGTGGGATGGGAATTTCCCAGAGACCTCTCCCCTCTAATGCCCACATTTCTTCACTTCTTTGCATCTCCAGGTTCCTGATCTTGGGGAGCTTCCCTGGGAAGTTCTGGTGGATTACTACTCAATTACTGATCTGGAGTGTTTCTCTAATCCCTAAATGCCACTGGGGCTCCCAGGGGATGCAAACCCTTTATCCAGATTGCTCACAAAGCACAAAGCAGCCCAAAGCTCTGGTGTGCAGCCCCAAACATCCAGCTTGGCCATATTCCACTTCCCTCTCTGGGAAACCCTCCCCATGAGCAAACAAACAAACAAACCTGGCTAGCTGGAAACAAGCAGTAATGCTGCAGTTTAGCAGCATTTTGGGTGACCATAAAAGTGCATGGAAAGAAAATTCAGCTGGCTGCTGCCCTGGGAGATATTAGGAGAAAGGAAAAAAAAAAAAAAGAGGGTGTAACATCCTGTTCCTTCTGCTGGTGCAGAGCAGGAGCTGCTCATTACCTTTGTGAAGCTTGAATGATTTCAAGGACAATTAAGATCGTTTCCCTCACATGGTTTTCTGCCAAATCAAGTGAGATTTGGGATTTAGACTGGCCCAAAAAGAGCAGTTTAGTTGCCACCTCCCCAGAAAATAATAAGGGAGGAGGGAGGCAAGGAAGGTCCCCATCTCCCTGCCCACACGGTGAGATTAAAAAAAGGAGACAGTGTGTGGCTTTGGAAACCTCTGGCTGGTTTTGAGCTCAGGAACTTTCCCTGCAGCTCAAAAACAAACTTCAGGAAACACACAGAAAAGGGGAGGCTGGGTTTTCATGTAGACAGGGAAAACACCACAGGAACAGGAGGCGACCTACTTACTGAGAGCCTCCACGAGTTCTGATTAAAGAAAACATTTGTCTTCCATCTCTCTGCCCTCGCACTGGCAGTGCTGTGCCCCTGAGCTGGCAGGGTGAGAGCAGCCCCAGGAGGGCACCTCTCCCCTGGACAGGCTTGCTCTGGTGTGACCCACACGTCCCAGCATCCCAGGCTGTGGCATCTCCACGTGCCCCAGGGGAATCTCTGCGGGCTGAGTGGGGCCAGGACACACAGCAGAGGGGCAGGAGGAGCAGGGCTGGTCCCAGGGCACTGCTGCTGCTCCCTCAGCCCAGGCTTTGCCCAGCCCCGTTAGCAAACACTTGGAAACAGTGGGAATGATTCAGGAGAGGAGCCAGGGGCTGCCTGCAGGAGCTGCTTAGGGAGGACACAGTGCTAGCCAGTCTCACAGCCAGGGAATATCACCTTCCCCCATCCCATCTGTAAGGGTGGTACCAGGGGCATCCATCAGTGCTCAAAGCAGACCTCCCACAGCCCCCCACGGTGACATGCCCAGCCACCAGTGCTGCAAGGAAGCCCAGCAGGGTGGAATGAGTGTATTTTGGGAACCCTGTCTCCAAAGGAGCTTCCCCTGCCTTGCAGGAATGGCATCAGGATTACAATTTGATTCTCTGTGGCATTAGGCATAATCCTCCCGAGCTGGGGGATTGCCACACAGCACCTTCAAAGCCAGGCAGAAAGTGGGGCAGGGAAGGGGGAACACCCCAAGGCCTCCTGCTGCCCCAGCTGGCCCCAGCCACCCCAAGCCAGGACTCCTGGGGCCATCCCAGCATCTCCAGGGCTGCTCAGAGAGCAGAGCCCCTTCAGACACACATTCAGGCACCATCTGTTCCATTTTCTTAGGACTGCAGCAGTTGTCACCCCAATTAGTCAATTAATCATTTTCCAATCAACTAATTGGCTAATCAGTTAAACGTGGCCCTGACTAAAGCCCCTGGAGATTGTCCTGGATGAGCAAGGAGCTTTTGGAGCAGCTGCATCACAAAGCTCCCCCGTGGCAAACAGCCCAAGGGCATCTGGGGAAGGGTAGGAATTTCCTGGGGGAAGGAGACCATGCCAAAGCACTCAGGGCTGCAGTCCTGTCCACAATCTCCCTGCAGAGTTCTGGCTTGCTTGGCACTCACCATCCTCATCCTCCGGCTCTCTCACCACCAGCTTCTCATTGTCTGAGTCCACCTCTTCCTCCTGGAGGAGTGAGAAAGAGAACAGCCATGAGGCGAAGGTGCTGTGCTGAACATCCCACGCTTGGCTGGGGCAGGGCTGGGTGCAGAGCCTGGAGCTGCAGTGGCAGGGCTGGGCACCCCTTCCCTGCCTCCTCCAGGGACCAGGACAAGGGATGCTCGCTAATGAGAGGGGCTCATTAGTCTGCTTCCCTCTCACCAGTCAGTCCCGGTGATCTGGCCCACCCAAAGGCTGTGAAATGCAAGTTATCAAAGAGATATTAAGGTTTAGAATCAAAGAGATATTAAGGTTTAGAATCAAAGGGATATTAAGGTTTTGTGCCTGAGCACCTTCCTCCCAGCTGCACCCCTGCCACCCCTCCTGCCCAGGGACAGGCAGGGGACTGAGCCAAGAGCCAGGGGACTCCTGTGTGCCCCCAGGCCAGGAGAGGCTGTGCTGGCAGCAGGAAAAGGTGGATCCCCAGCCAAAGCCACCTTGCAGGCACGGCCAAGGGGCTGCTCTGAAGCACAGGGGTCAAAGGCAGCACTGGGGGGTTTGCTGGGACCCCTCCAGGAGCCATCCACAGCTGCTGTCTGGAGCACAGGTGAGAGCAGCAACAGCACATTTTGGGGATTTTTTAAAAGGCAAAGCAATTTTGGAAGTTTTGGGGCTGCCTTCAACAGGACAAAACAAGCTCCATAAAGCCCAGATTCCTTGTCCTGTGCAGAAACTCCAAGCAGGGAGAGAGGGGAGCAGCCCAGCTCCTCAGATAAGACAAGGACATGTGGCAGAGCCCCTGCATGAGAGATTTCCTCCTGCACAGCCCTGTCCTGCAGCTGCAAACCCCTGTGAGCTGAGCCCAGGGGCCACCAGCACCTCGGGGTGTCTCCTGCAGCCTCCTAACGCCAAACCTAACCCTAATCCTAACCTAACCCCAATTTAACCTTAACCCTAACCCTACCCCTAACCCTAACTCTAATCCTAACCCTAACCCTAACCTAACCTTAACCCCAACCTAACCCTACTCCTAACCTAACCCCAACCTAACCCTAACCCCAAACCTAACCCTAACTCTAACCCTAACCCCAACCTAACCCTAACCCCAACCTAACCCTAACCCTAACCCTAACCCTAACCCAACCCTAATCCTAACCCTAACCCAACTCTAACCCCAACCCAACCCTAACCCTGTGCACCCCTGGGCTGGCAAAAGGGCAAAGCAGAGAGGAGGGCAGCATGGGGGGAGGCTGCCAAGCCCCTCATTACCAAGGGACACAGAAGCTGGGGGAAGGAGACCCAGGGGGATGACACTGCCCCAAAAGGACCGTGCACGGTCTGTGCAGGGCAGAGCTCTGGAGGAGCTGCTGGAGCACAGCCCCGGGCCAGAAGCGGGTTGCTTTGTCATGGGGGAGGAATGTGCATTATTCACAGCCACTCTGGGCACCCTGCTCCCCCGAAGGAGGTGCCACTGGGACCCCTGCCCGCTGCAGCCACGGCTATTTTGGGCCACACTGCCAAACATGGGCACTTCCCACTGGGCACCCGGGCTTCCCCTGAGGATGGCTGGGGAGGGCACAGGGAGGGGACACAGCTCTGGAGACTCTGCCACAAGCCCAGGGCAGCAGTTGCCCATCACATCCATCTCCTCCTGTGAGCTGGGCCATCCCCTGGGAGCCCCAGCCCTCCAGGAGCAGCCACAGGGAGGGAGATTTCAGCCTCTTCCTCACCTGGGAATTAGGAACTGAGCATCTAACAGTGAGAGCAAGCAGGAAATTTGGGTGGCAAACCTCCAAGGAAGGAAAATAGATCTGCTCCAGCATGGAGGAAGAGACTCTTGAGGGGAGCAGCGAGGGAGCAGGCAGGGATGCCAGGCTGGCAGGCGGCAGCAGCGTGCCAGGGCTGTCTGGGAGCCCCTGCTCCCTGCAGCACAGCACTTTTCTGCTTGGATGGCTCGCAGGCAGATGCCAGCACTCCCGTCCCCCCACGCTGTGGCCCCAGACTCCACATCCCATCCCTCTGCCCTCCTGGGGCTGCTCCATCCCGCAGCCATCGTGGTCCAGCTGCCCCAGGGGGACCCACCTCCCCGACCCCATCCCCAGGGCATGGCAAACCTGCACCTGGAACACCACTTCTCTCTGCTGTACATGGGCTGAGTCATTTAGAGGCCACCCAACCTCACCAGGGGACAGCAGCAGGCAAGATTTGCCCCCCTCCCCACAGCCACTGCCACCCTGGGACAGTGTCCCACCCCTGCAGGGACACTGGCACTCTGAGGGCCGTGCCACCCTCCCCAGGCTGGCTGTCCCTGCCACACACCTCTGCGTGGCTGGAAAGTGCTTCGTGGCCACTTGTGTCCTCTGCTTGTCCCGTGTGCCCGAGGCC
The DNA here is from genome assembly GCF_036417665.1 of Passer domesticus. NCBI lineage: Eukaryota > Metazoa > Chordata > Aves > Passeriformes > Passeridae > Passer > Passer domesticus. The sequence continues at coordinate 8,822,115 of NC_087493.1, forward strand.
GGATCCAGGCGAGGCACCCAAGGGTGGGATCTGGAAAAGGACAAAAGCTCTGAGCACAAACACCCCCGAGCCCTCCCTGTGCTCAACCAAGCAGCCCTGGCAGCGCCAGCACACATGGACAAATCCTGAAGGGGCCCAACAGCCCAGCCTGCCCTGGGCTGTGTGCCAAGCCACGGAGTGGGGAACCCCAGAGACCTCCAGAGCCTGCAGCCAGGGTTTGGAGCTCAGAGCTGCTCCCTGTGGAATTCAGGAGCTGCTCTCTGTGGAGCTCAGAGCTGCTCCCTGTGGAACTCAGGAGCTGCTGTCTGTGGAGCTCAGAGCTGATCCCTGTGGAGCTCAGGAGCTGCTCCCTGGGAGCTCAGAGCTGCTCCATGTAAGGCTCAGGAGCTGCTCCCTGTGGAGCTCAGAGCTGATCCTTGTGGAGCTCAGAGCTGATCCTTGTGGAGCTCAGAGCTGATCCCTGTGGAGCTCAGAGCTGCTCCATGTAAGGTTCAGGAGCTGCTCCATGTGGAGCTCAGCTCCCTGTAGAGCTCAGGAGCTGCTCCCTGTGGAGCTCAGCTCCCTGTGGAATTCAGGAGCTGCTCTCTGTGGAGCTCAGAGCTGATCCTTGTGGAGCTCAGAGCTGCTCCCTGTGCAGCTCAGCTCCCTGTGGAGCTCAGGAGCTGCTCCATGTGGAGCTCAGAGCTGCTCCCTGTGCAGCTCAGCTCCCTGTGGAGCTCAGGAGCTGCTCCCTGTGGAGCTCAGAGCTGCTCCCTGTGGCAGCCCCAGCCCGTGGGGTGGCACCAGTGCCGGGAGCCCTCAGCGAGGCTGTGCCAGCTGCAGCCTGGGCTGCCCTGTGTCCTGGCAGGGCTCCGGCAGCTCCCGGGGCGCTGATGCAGCAGCAGGGAGAGGAGGACACGCTGGGTTTGTTGGTGCTCTGCCAGCTGCCTTCTCCATCACAGGCAAAGAGCCCCGGAAACCTCCCCATCCCACCCTGCCCTCCTGGGGCTGGGCTTTCTCACAGCACCTCTGGGTGGCCTGGACCCCCGTGCACAGCTCTCCCTGTCCAAAACCTGCCGCTGAAGTTTCCCTGCTGTGCCCGGAGGGCTGTGGAGGAGGATGTGCGTGGGCAGGGAGCAGGGACAGCGTGTCCCTTGGCCTCGCATGGGATGGGAGCAGCTCTGGGCTGGCTGGAAGTGCCAGCAGGGAACAAAGCCCCACCTGGAGCCTGGCTGTGCCCCCAGCCCTGGGAGCCAGGGAGGAGGGAGGGGAGAGAGAGCCCTCTCTGCCTGCAGCAGCCCCGAATTTCGGGGATCTCAGCCCTGCCGTGGGCAGCGGGTGCTGCTGTCCCGGCATCCCGCAGCCAAAGCAGGGAGGGGAAGGCGTTGGGACAGCACTTGGACACCACAGAGGACACCAGGGCACCTCAGCTGCTGCTCTTCTGTAGGAAGCGCAGCCCAGGGAGAATGCAGGGAGAGTTTTGAGCAGCTGGGAGTGAGGAAGGAACAGCCGGAGAAGAAGGGACCTGAGTGCTCTGTCCAAGAGCCCACAGATCAGCACCACAACAACCACCCTGCAGGAAAAAAAAATATTTAAAAAAATTAAAAATAACAAAAAAGGCGAGAAGCGGCACTGCAGGGAGCCGTGCGCGTCATTATCCGGGAGCATCTGGAGGAGACTTGACACGGGCCGCCCCGAGCAGCTGCCGCTGCGAACAAAGATGTCACTGCCGAACAAAGATGTCACTGCAAACAAAGATGTCACTGCAAACAAAGATGTCACTGCCGGGGCAGGGACGCGCCCGGCGGCAGCTGCGGGTGAGAGGAGCCAGCCCCGGCACAGCCCTGCCCGCACCTCGGAACCACAGCTGGGCACAGCTCTGCGGGCTCCGGAAAGGCCAGGGTTAAACTCCAGCAATCTTCCACCCTGAATAACAAGGCAGCGAGGCTCCTGTTCGTGCTGCTGCCCTTCAGCTCATGGCCTCGAGTGAGACACCCAGCCAGAAGCTGACCTGGCAGCGGGGTTTGGAGCACAGCAGAGCCAGGAAAGGCTTCAGGGACATCCTGGACACAGCCAGCACTGAGCTGGACAGCCCTGGGTCTCCCTGGGGAGGATGGCTCAGAGGGGCTTGGCATGGTGACCCCAAAATTTCCCCTCAAGGCTCTGCCAGCACTGAACTCTCTCCCAGCCCATGGGAGATGGGAGCCAGGCTTCCCACTCAGCATCATCTGGTTTTCAGCTAATTTCTGGCCATTTCCTCCCCACTTCCTCCATCCCTGCTGCAAACCCCTCTGAGCAAAGGGTTTCTGTCTCAGAAAGGACAAGAGGGGACTTCGGGGGTGGTGGTGCTCACCACCTTTCTTCAGGGACAGCCCTAGCCCTTATGGGCAGGTTGGGGACAAGTAAGTGCCCTGCTCCAGCTTCAGGAAAAGGGAAGATCCCAGGCTGCAAAGCAAGGGGAGAAAATTATCTTGGATTAAACTCCTGGGCCCTGTGTGTTGCCATTTATGGCTGCACTTTCTGCTCCAAGCCTGATGCAAGACATTGCAAGAGGGAAAGAAAGCAGACAGGAGAGAGCCAGCCAGAAAGAGAAAAGCCAGAGAAAAGGGGAAGAAAGAAACCTTTAAAAAAAAGACTAAATAATAACAATAATGTTGGGCAGAGTTGAGCAGAGCAAAGCAGCTGCTGTGTCAGCAGCTCCCCTTCAGCCACCCCTGGGGCTCCATCCTCCCTCTGGCCAGAGGAGCAGCTGCAGACCCAGAGCAGATTTCCAGCCCTGCCAGCTCTGGGGTGCCTGGACAGGGTGTCCCTCATGTGGGGATGGAGTTCTGCAGGTCTGAGCCCCCCAAATCATGGGAGCATCTGCTCCTGCCACCTCCCCTGTCACTGCTAGGGGCAAGGACAAGGCACAGAGTGGGCAGAGCGTTTCTGAAGCTCTGGGACCATCCAGCCCTTAGTGAGGATCAGGCAGTGCCAGGGCTGCTGAGGAAAACTCTGGTGAGTCCCAGAGCAGGGTGAGGAGCCCAGCTCGATCCCTGCAGGCACCACCACATTCCCACCCAGCACATTCCCTTTGTGCTACAGCAAACACCACCCTCCAGGACGTCCCCTGCTGCCCAGGTGAGCTGCATGGCATCCCTGGCAGGAGGCAAAGCTGGCAGCCCTTCACACAAGGGGCACTTCAGGAGGCAAAGAGTCCTCCTGGCCTCTGCTCCAGCAGTGCCCTGGCTCTGGCACAGCTCCAGGGCTTCACCCAGCCCACGGCTCCCAGGGCAGCAGCCCAGCCTCCCTGCCCCGTGTAGGGAACACAGCAGCCCCCATGGTGGGATTCAGGGTGGGCACCACACGTGCCCGGGCTCCCTGGGGGTGACACACGTCCTGTCTCACTTCCCAGTTTCCAGGGACAGATGATGCATTTGTCCCTGGCACGGGCTGCTCTGGGTGAGAGCTGGGCACATCTGAGCAGTCAGGGTGGGGAGCCCCGCGTTCCCTGGCAGTGCTGCTGCCAGGGCTGTGACGGGGGTGGCACATCACCACATCCCTGCCCAGTGCCCTGTGGGACACTGGAGCTCCTGTCCCAGCCCTCTGGCAGTGCAGACACAGCCTGAACAGCTGCCAATTACAGCCTGACTTAATTAGACACCCTGCAGCACAGGGAGGGCAGGCAGGAGGCATCAGGGGGGGAAATGATGACTTTTTAAAAGTGAAGAGGGCTCCTGGTGGGAGCAAGGTGCTTTGTGCTGCCTGGGGTGTCCAGAGGCACCGGGAGCCCCCGGGGAGGCACAGCCTGGGGTGGGAGGCACGGGGAAATGCAGAAAATGCACCAGGAGCTTGGCAGAAGAGACAGATGAAGCTTTGTGCCTCTGCTGCCCAGGTGACAGCCCCAGGCTGCCCTGCTCAGGCAGGGATTGTGTGTCCCCTCTCCCCACTGTCACCCACTCGCCCCTGCTCTGCTTGAAGCCCTCAGCTGCAATTAACCCTTGGCAAACCAGCCAGGCTGCCGTGCCCTGGCTCTGCCCACTCACCCTCCCCTTCTCCAGGACATTTTGGCCAGGATGGCATCCCGGAGGTGGCTCTGGTCCAACGCTGAAAACCCTGCCCGGTGCCTGCCACCTGCCCCTTCAGGACAGAACGGCTCATTAGGGAGTGGAAGTTTCTGACCGTTTCTCACAAGAACCACGCTCCACAGCCCCAGCTCCCACCCAGCAGCTTTTCATTAGGGGATTGCTTTGACAGCACTGCCTCATCCATTAACGAGCTGGGGATGGGGATGAGAACAGACAATGACACACTAATTAAGTTTTTTTTCAGTGATGGGAGCCAGCAGAGACAAGGGGAAACACTACCAGCAGTTGAGGGAAACAAGGACTCCTGGGCTCCTTTCCCTGGGTCATTTTGCAGCCCTGAGCATGATGCTGCAATGAACAGGTCACTGCAGAGAGGGGCAGGGAGCCTTCAATCTCAGCGATTTTACCAGCCTTGCAGGAGATGGCAGCAGGAGGGAGGCCAAGACATGGAACTGCCCCAGCAGATCGCAGTTTGCACAGGCAGGGAGCAGGGGAGGAGGATGCACGGCTCAGCCCGTCATTAACACTCCGAGGCTGCTCTCCCTGGGCGGGTTCATCCATCAGCATTTTGGTCGAGTGGTTAATGGCTGCGGGCAGTGCGAGCCAGCCTGGCACAGTGCATGCCAAGCACAGGGGGGGAAAGAAAATAAGGAAAGAAAATAAATAAGGAAAAGAAATTAAAAAGGAAAGAAAATAAATAAGGAGAGAAAGCTGTCTGAGTGGCAGCTCAGCCCTCTGCCTGCTGATGTGCTGAGAGCAGGAGCAGCAGCCGGACAGGGTCTGGGAGCCTCGGGTGCTGAGTCACATCAGGGACTGCAGCCCTCGCCGAGCCAAGGCAGGCTGGAAAGGGAACGATTCCATCAGCAGCCGCCTGCAAAGCACTCCCTGCTCTGCCCAGGGCCCGTCCCATCCCTGTAACATCTGGGCTTGGGTCTGGGTGGTGCTGGAGGAGGGGAAGGATGAAGCATCTTTGAGGATGTTCATAGGGAGCAAAGCCAGGGATTGCAGGGAGATGCTGCAGAGCTGTGGATGGTCTCTCCTGCTCTGCCCTCAGCAGCAGCCCTTGGATCAGCAGCCTGGGCACTGCCACACGTGTGTGGTGCCTGCTGGAAGTGCACGTAGTCCCTCGGGCAGCTGTGCCACCAGCCCTGGGATCATGCGGGGCCACGGCTCCCAAACACTCACTGCTCCCCTCCCACTGCTCCCACCTCACACGGGCCTGGCCCTGACCTGCCCAAGGGATGCTGCTCAGGCCCAGGGCCACTTGTTCTGCCTTGCTCACACACTGAGGGAACAATTTCCCAGCAGGAAAAGCTGGGCAGGACCCTGTGCTGCTCCTTTGCTATAAGAGGGGCTGAGGGCAGCTCCAGTCAGGAGCCCAGCCAGGCTTCTGGAGGACACAGAAGTTTCTTGAGTAAGAACTCATTCCAGGCACACAAAACCCTGGTACTGCACCTGAGCTGAGTGGGGACAAAGGAGCTGAGCCCTTCTCTGAAGGCAACAAGCATTGCAGCAGTGCCTGTTCAAAGAAATCGGGGCCGAAGAGCAGCCAGAGGGGAGGAAAACATTCCCAAGATGTGAGCTAGCAGCAGAGGAACCCGTGGGCTCTGGCAGCCCTGGATCCAGCCATCCAAGGAGTGCTGCACCTCACCAGAGAGCAGCTCCAGCCAAGTGGCCAACTTTGGTGCTGAGCTGGCCCAGCCAGGACCCAGCTGGCTAACGGTGGCCCAGGAGCTCTGCAGAGATCCTGGAACTCACAGGCACCGATAAATCACAGGAGAGAGAAACAGATGTGGTTTCCAGGATGCTGTGGGGCTGCTCCAGAGCTGCATCCAAGGGCAAGGGGCACCGGGAAGGGGAGAGGGAGAGCTCCGAGGCTCAAAAACCACCGAGGGAAGTGCAGGGAGCACAGGGAGGCAGAGCCACGTCCCAGCCCCGAGCAGGTCACCCGTGGGTGCTGCAGAGCATCCCATCCCCGAGCAGGGTGTGCGAGCCCCCGGGACCTGCCCAGGGCTGGCCGGTGAGTCACTGGAGATGCTTTCCAAGGCCAGGGCTGAGTATGCACTGCCCGGCAGCCTGGAAACAGTTGCTGAGGATTACAAATGCTGCTAATAATAGCCAGGAGGCGACTGGGCCCCAGCCCTGTGCCCCGGCCCAAGCACGCTGCCGGCACACGGCGACATTCCCGAATTCCATCCCAGCGCTCCCTTCCCGCCCCTTGGACGGAGCCACATGGGACACAGCCACCAAGGCAGGGAGTTCAGGTGCCCCAGGTTGTCACCGAGTCCCATCCAGGCTGGGCAAGACCTTCCCGTGGACACTGGGTCGCTTTTTTATTTTTAAACAAGATCCGGTGGAGGAGAAGGATTTACGGGGCGTTTGTGGGGATCACTGCCGCCCCCAGCCCCCAGTTCAGCCCCCAGTTCACCCAGAGCCCGGGGCCAGCATCCTGCTGGGGCTGGGAAGGAGTGGGGCGGTCCCTTCCCTGGGGCAGGCAGGGACAGCGCAAGGAACCCGCGCTGACACGGGGACAGCTTCTGAACCCACACAAAAGGGATGAGGACGGGAAGAATAAACACAAGCACACACCCCAGCACCTGGACAAGCTCGTGGGGAAAGGAAAAGACTCCCAGGGGTTGGATGTGCACACAGGAGAGAGACACACGCTTCTCTTCCCTTAAATCTTCACTTTCTCGATGATTTTTAGGAGCACTCCCTGGGGCACGGGGGAGGGAAGGAGCCAAAAACACCCCCAAAAACCGCTGCCTCCTCCGGGGACAACGGGCTCGTTCCCACCCGAAACAAAACACGGGGCTTGCCGGGACCTCTCTTAGTTTGGGGGAAAACGCGAAGCGCTGCTCCCTCCCCGCCAGCCGCGGGGACAGAGGGATGGAGAAGGGACAGCACGGGGGGACCTCGGCTGTGGGGAGCCGGCCTCACCTTGCTCTCCGCATCCTCCCGGTGTGCAGGCTGCCGGGGCTGCTCGGGGGGATGCCGGGGCTGCTCGGGGGGCTGCCGGGGCTCCTCGGGGGGCTGCCGGGGCTGCTCGGGGGGCTGCCGGGGCTGCTCGGGGGGCTGCCGAGGGATGCTCTCGGCCGCCGCGGGGCTGGGCTCGGCCGCGGGGCCCGGCTCCGCCGCCTTCTCCCGCTGCTCGGCGAGCGCTTCCTTCCCCTCGTCGCCCACTCCGACCTCCTCCACCGGCACCCGGCTCCCCTCGTCCTCCGGCCCCTTGTCCGCGGCCGCTGCCGCCGCCTCGGCCCCGGGGCCGCCCTCCCGAGCCGGCTCCGCCGCCCGCTCGCCGCCGCCGCCCCGCAGCCTCAGGAAGACGGAGGCGAGGACGAGCGCCAGGACGGTGCAGAGCAGCGGCACGGCCAGGTACAAGCCCAGGGCCAGCTCCATGGTGCGCTGCCGCCGGAGCCCGCCCGACCCGAGTGCGGGGGTGCGCGGGCAGCGCTCGGCCGGCGGCGGGGCTGGGCCGGCTCTCGGCCGGCTTTTCCCGGCGTCATCCGCCGGCCCTGCCCACCGCCCCGGCCCCCCCGGGCCCCGCGCCCACCTCCCGCTCCGAGGCGGCGGCCGCAGCCCGGCCCCGCGCCCCGCCCGCCGGGGATGCGCGCCCGCACCCGGGGTGGGATTTGGGAACGGGAGAACGGGAGAGGGAGGCTTGGGCCGGCTCTGCTGGTTGCGAGAGTCCAGCCTGGGACAAGGGGATCTTTCATTAGATCATTTTCATTTGTGCCTTACATCCACAAAGTCATTGCCGAGCTGCTCGGCAGTGCAGTGCATCGCCGAATCCGAGAATCATTTACATTGGAAAAGACTTCTAGGACGATAACCCCTGTCAGGGAAGAAATTGTTCCTAATACCCAATCTAAACCTCCCCTGGCGCAACTTGAGGACATTTCCTCCTGCCCTGTCACTCGTTAAGGATGCCATTGGGACAGTGGGAAGGTGCCAGTCTCCCGGGGTGCTCCCTGCGCGGGCACCCAGGGCTTGGTGACACGCTGGGGTGTCGGCTGGCCTCTGGGCAGTGTAAATGAGCATTTGCACCTTGTTAGCCCTTGGGTGGGTAGCGGAGGAGCTGGCAGGGCCAGGAAGGCTGTCCTGAGTGCCCTGGGTGAGCAGCACATCCATGCCAAGCTGCAGAGCATCACTCCGCCTCCCCCAGGAGCTGCAGGGGACATCAGTGCCATAAACTGCTGTGATGTCCACCAGGTAAAGCTGGTGCTGAGAGCCTTCCCCCGAGCATTTTGCTGCTGTGAGGTCTGAAAAACAGGAGACTGAAAAACCAGGACGTGTCCAAAAGCCATCGCAAACTGGCAAGCAGAGTGGCCAAGGAGTTGTCAGGTTCCTGCAGACTCTGCCACTGAGGATTTCCTGCCCCTCGAGACTGCTGGGAGGATTAGCCAACCTTTTACAAAGCAGGCTGAAATTAGAAGGCCTGAACTATTCCTGCCAGGGTGAAACCAGCACGGAGTGGGATGCACGTGAGGGGAGCAGACATGGAATTCACCCCGGGAAGTTTCTTCCAGGGAAAAGGCTCTGGGGATACCACCCGGAGCAGAGTTTTTTTGTTGACTGCCCAAAGACAAAACTCAAACAAAGACGGGATTAAATCCCCGGGTGGGAGGAAGGAAGTGAAGCCATGATCCTCACTGCGTTTGTCTTTATTGGTAATCCTATCAGGCAGGCAATCGTTAGCGTTTGGATAATTGTATTCTTAGCAACAACCAACCACGGGCTTTATCTCCCCTTCTCCCGCAGAGCTTTGCATTTCCTGGGTCTCGATCGTCAGAGCTGCTCTAGAGCTCAGCCAAATCACCCGGAGATTGGCAGCGTCACAGCTCCTTGGTTCAGCAGCTTTTCCGTGTGTATTTGGTCCCTTCTGCCCCCTGCTTGCCCTAACCCGGGTAGCCATGAAGGCATCATCCCGAGTCCAGTGCAGCACTTGCCCTCAAAGGCTCCCTCTGAGCCCTGGAAATTGCTCATGGCCAGAGACAGCATCAGGGTGGGGAAGTTCCAGCGTCTGGGTCCTTGCTTCTGTGCTCACTGTCAGTTTGAGGCACAAAGAGGAATTTTGGGTGAGACTGAGGGAAATTGGCCACTGGGAGCTGCTAATAGGGTGACGTGGGGTGTTTAGGTGTTACATTTCCAGCTGTCACAGTGCCCTTGATTGCTGCCAACACCCAGGACACTCCTGCTCTTTCTCCTGGCAGTATAAATTTTCCACAGCTCTTGGTTGGAAGGGTGTTGGAGGGTGTCTGCCCGCTCAGGAATGCAGCAGCATGTGGCTTGCATTAACCCAGCACGGAGACAGGGCACTTCAGCCAGCACCCTCCGGAGCAGGATTTATTATTTATTTATTTATTTATCTCTTATTTATTTATTTAAATAAGAGAAGCTGGTCCTGACAGCTTCTCCGGGGGCTGGAATCTCTGACAAGGGAATCAACAGGAGCTTCAGAGGTGCTCAGCAGCAGCAATTCCCTCTCGGGTTGCTGGAATCTGCAGCACTCACAGGAGCTGTGAGAGCTGCCGGGTTTGGATGTCTGTGAAAAACAACACTCCTGGTCTTGAGAGCAACAGGCAGGAGCAGCAAGGACGTGTCTGCCAGAAGAGCTGCTCTAACTGAGCCAAACTCGTGCAGTAACGAGGTGACAGGATCAGCCACAGAGCTCAGCTCCCCGTGTCCACACTTGGGGTGAGAGCTCCTGCAGAACGTGATCTGATGGGGATGGTCCCCCGAGCAGAATTCGGGCACAGCAGGTCCCGTGTGATGCTGGCCTGTCCCCTCCATGAGGGAACTGATGGAATAAACTCGGCCTGGTCCCTGGCCAGAGCTCCTGCCGGGAGGCACTGAGGTATCCCTGGGGTTCCTCTATCAACTTCCAAAGCGTGATTGATGCCTCCAGCTTCATCATTCCCGCTGTGGGAGGGGATGGATTCACACTCGGCTCAGCCAGGCAGGCTCCCAGCCAGGCACCTCCGCCCGCGCCTGCCCGCAGCCAAACTCGGAGTCTGCTGGCACTGGGGGCTCGGGCAGGGGTCCCTGGGCACGGCACCCCCGGGCCAGGCTTGGGCTGAGCCCGGAGCGGGGCAGCGGCAGCGGCTGGAGCGCGCTGCCCTCTCTCGGGAGGAGAACGGACCTGCAGCGCCCGGAGAGCCGGGATGGCTGGGGACAGACCCCGAGAGACCCGGGACAGTGCCCGAGAGCCCCGGGACGGGCAGGGGACAGACCCTGAGAGCCCCGGGACAGCGCCCGAGAGACCCGGGACAGTGCCCGAGAGACCCGGGACAGTGCCCGAGAGCCCCGGGACAGTGCCCGAGAGATCAATTATAAAAGCATTTCTACAGTGGCTGTACACAGTTTTTAGCCACCATTAAGTCGCAGCATTTTCTGGAATTGTTAAATGTTAAATGCCAGGCATGGACACACCCAGATCACCCACAAGGAGAGGAGGGGCTCATTTGCTAATTGTGCATCGGGCAGGGGAGGCGAGCTGGGCACGGGGAGAGCTGCTGAAGGGCAACTGGAAAGAAGAAAAAAAAAGCTTTATAGATGACACTAAAGAAGAAGAATGTTTCCAGCAGTGTCTGGGAAGGGAAGGACAGAGGTGTATGTGGAAATGAGTGAATTGCCTGTCTGCTGCCACAAAGCCATTTACTCTTCGAGGTGTTTCATTTTACAGTATATTGCTATAAATATTTCAAAAGCCTCAGGGCTGCTGTCCCACTCTGTTCCAGCTTATTTACCCACAGTTACTGGTTTCAACAACACTCACTGACAAAATATAGAAGTTCCCCCATCTTCCCAGTCCTTGTTCCCCCTCACAGCCAGGCTCCTTGAGGCAGCTCTGCCCCAAACCCCTCTGCTTGGGGTGCAGCCCTTCCACAGAACCTCTCTGCACTGTGGGGCTTATTTAGAACCACGGAATCCCAGAATGGGTTGGGTTGGAAGGGACCTTAAAGCTCATTTTGTACCACCCCTGCCATGGGCAGAGACACCTTCCATGATCCCAGGCTGCTCCCAGCCCCATCCTCCCTGGCCTGGGACATTTCCAGGAATGAGGCAGCCACAGCTTCTCTGAGCAACCTGTGCCAAGGCCCCACCACCCTCACAGGGAAGAATTTCATCCTAATATCCAAGCTAAACCCACTCCCTGTCAGCTTGAAGCCACTGCCCCTTGTCCTGTCACTCCAGGCCCTTGTAAAATGTCTCTCTCTGTCTTTCTTGTAGGTTCCCTCCAGGGAGCAGGAGGCTACAATAGATCACCCTGGAGGCTTCTCCAGGCTGAACAATCCCATTTCTCTCAGCCTTTCCTCATGGGAGAAGTGCTCCATCCCTCTGGTCACCATGGTGGCCATCCCAAAGCAGCACAGGACACCTACAGTGCAAGGCAGCAGCAGAAACACAACACAGAAACCTCTTGTGACAGCCTGGAGAGGCCAGGGCAGGGCCAAAGAGCAGGTGGGACAGTCTGGTAACAAAGCTACCAACAAAACTCACCTCCAGCAGCTTCCAAACCACAGCCCAGCACAGATGGGCAAACCCTCAAGCATCCCCAGAGCTGCTCCCAGCACATTTAGCACTTTGGGGGACAGAGGTGCACACCTCTAAGGTTTTTTCAGATCGCAGCATGAAAGAAAGTGACAAGATATGCAAAATAATTGATTTTATTTAAAATAAAAAGCAAAACCACAATCATCCGAACAAGACAAGTATCCCAGCTCTGCTGGATGGGTGATAAAAGCAGCTAAGGGCAGTGGCAGGGCTTGGAGCTGACAGTGGGACTGTCACACAAATGGGTAACACTTTCCTTCCCCCCTCTGCAAGGGGGATGCCAAAAAACTCCCAGTTACAATGTGCCCACAGAGGCATTCCAGCCTGGATTCAGTCTCACTTCCAGCCCACAGTGGCTGGGGACTCAGGGAGGAGAGGGGAGGTTAACTATGAAAGAGGCTGCTGTCTTTCCTTGAAGCATTTGGAGAGGTTTGATGTAACTGAGAAGCTGGAGCCAGCACACACCAGGCTGAAAGGGGAGGGAGCTCTGCCAGAGGCTCCTGGTGTCACCTGCTCCCCACAGCACTTGTGCAGGGAGCAGCTGCTGGCACTGGTGCCTCCTGCCCAGTTTGTGGCTCTGATGGAGTGCTGGATCGTTTCCTCCTGAGCTCTGCCTGCCTGTGTCTGTCACCAGGCTCCAAAGCACAGGCAGAGCTCCCAAATCCCATCACCTGTCCCAGGGCAGGCAGGACTGTGACAGTGACAGTGACAGCCAGCCCGAGGCTCTCTGCCATCCCTGGGGAGCAGGGAGCCCCAGAGAAGTGAGGCAGAGCTGTGCTGCTGCCCTGGGGCTCAAGGAAACGAGGGCTCCACGGGGTGTGGGCCAGCTGCATCCAGGGCTCTGGAGAACAAAGCAGCAGGGTTGGAACAAAACACAAGGATGTCCCAAGAACTCAAGCCTGGAGAAATGAGAGCACAGAGCCCACTCTCCCCAGGCAGATTCCCACAAGCATGGAGTGAGGCACAAAGGGAGCACAGTTTTTAACTGTTCCACCCTCACCCAGCTTGAAGTGAGGGCCTGGGAAGCACCAGCTCCCCCCATTCCTCTAAGGCCAGAGGAGCTGACTCCCTGATGAGAAAATTGCATCCAGTCCTATTTAAAACCAGATCCTGTTTAGAGCAGGCCATGGAACACAACAGCTCAACCCTGGTGAAAACAGAAGTTTTGTTCTGCTACAATTTCTGTACCACACAGCAATTCTGGAAGGGCCACCACAGAACACCACGTGGCCAGCAGTGTTGAACAACATCCCCAATGTTTTCTGCTACAAAAAGCTCCCACCAGGCTCAGAAGTCTCAGGTTGCTCAGGATGAATGGAACATGTTTTGTGGGATGGCTTCAAAGCATCTTACACAGCAATTGCACCTCAGCCTCACAGCCCTGTGAGGCAGGGGTTTTCCTCACTGCTCAAAAACTCACCAAAGTGGCTCAGACAAAAGTCAGAAGTGGAAGAACTGGAGATCCCAGAGTCCTGATTCCCAGGTAAGCCTGCAGACACTGTTTCACAGCAGGAAGTGCCCTGTGGGGCAGGCAGGAGAGGGTTGCTGGTGTCATGATGTCTGCTGTCTGTTGTGAACACGCTGCTTTGCTGTGAGGGTGTCACACCAACACAGGCTTCCCCTGGAACTGCTTTATTTCACATTATGGAAGAGTTCACAGGCAGGGAGGAATGCTCTGCACACTGCATCTTCCCACGGTGCTTCTAGAGGCGGAGCTGTGGCTTTCCCAGCACAGCAATCAGGCTTTCACATCACATTTTAGACTGTGCAAACTGAACCATGTGCCAAATGCAGCTGCATCTCACTGAGGTGCTGCCCAGCCACCAGAGAGGAAGGGACAGCTCTCCCAGGACTCCCCTCACCCTGACAGAGCTGAGCCTTGTGAGCATTCACCCCTCCAGGCCCCATATGATTCCAAAAGCTGCAGACATCTCTGAGAGGACACACACAGACTGTGCAGGCTCCCAAGCTGTTCAGCCTTGGCCAGAAATGCCAGGAGTTGGAGGATTTGTTAAAAGTGATCTTGCTGAAGAATCTGCAGTGGCTACAGAGTAAGTGTGCTTGCTTATACCTGGCTGCCTATCACAGGAAATTTGGGAGTCTGGACAGCTAAAGAATGTGTCAATAAACCTTCCCTCTCTCCATCTCCCCACCACCACACTGCTCTTACTGGCACAAAAGACTCAAAAACAGAAATCCCCACAAACACATTTAGGATTCCTTTGTACAAAAGGATATGGCCCAGGAGTGTTTAAATAAGGAACAGACAAGGTTAAAAATGGATCAGAGAGCACAGAAAAGCAACAATCCAGGTTCCACCAAACCCAACACGTTTAAGAAAATCACAGTTGAGGCTTTAATCTCTCTTTAATTTGCTCTTTCATCAGTGCCTGGGCATTGCTGTGTGTTTATTAGATACACAGCAGTTCTGCTGTCAAGTTTCCTCTCCCAAAGAATGGCTGAAGTGAGTTCTGTGCCCACTTCCTAGGGCTCAAAGAGACCCACTGAAGCAGCCCATGGGAAATTCAGATTTCCTGGCAGCACCTTCAGCCACACAGAGACACCACCAGCACAAGCCCCTGCTAATACAACAAACCAGCAGCTCCAAAAGATCCCTTGGGGACGAGAGCTTTACCTGGCATAATACAAATGCATCTACACAGACTTAAACAACACATTGCATTTTTAAAAAGCATAAAACACCAACATGTCCCCCTCCCTCAGTCCTTTAAAATTGGCACTGCAACTTTCAGAAAGGTCTGAACACATAACCTCAAAGAAAAGCCATTTGGGGGTGAACTGCACTGGCCACAGCCCCAGAAGTGTTTGGTGTTCCAAGCCCAGCACATGTGATCCTGCCAGAGTCAGACTTTGTCAGCAGCTGCCTTGGGCCAAACAACACACCTGAAGGATTGGAAGTACTGGCAAATGCTTTTCCCTGTGTAAGAAATTCCAGGATTCTCCTGCTCCACTGAGCTTCCATCAGAAGGTGCAGGGGCAGCTTTGTTACTGTCACCCTGCCAGACTGGAGGGACTGCTCTGGTTCAGGTGCTGCACCTCAGGTGTGTGCATGCAGCACGCAGACTCAGCCCACAGAAGATGCTTCAGGTTGGAGGTCACCTCTGCTGAAGCTGCTGCAGTGCTTGGGGCATTCACAGCACCTCCCCTTCCTTGGCTGAACAGGGATCTTCTCTTGGAAACAAGATGGGAAAGGAAGGTGTTTGCCCAGTGGAAGCAAGGTCAGGTGACATGGGAAGGATACAGAAATGCTGCTGCCACTGTAAGGAGAAAATTCATGTGGCCAAAGCTCAGCTGCAGATGAAACTGGCCAGAACTGTGAGGGAAATAAAAAATAGGTTTTTCAAATATATTAATGGCAAAAAGCAAATTAGAAATAACACTGGCCCATTCCAGGATGAGGATGGTCTCCTCACAAACAGAGACATGGACATGGCAGAGGTGTTTAATGCTTCCTTGCCTGTCTTCAGCACAGCTGATGGACCAAGAGGATCTCAGTGCCTTGAGCTGGAGCTGTGACTGTGGGAATGTCCAAGCTGACCCCAAAGCAGGAGGATCTGCTGCTCCACATGGATGCCTACAACTCCACAGGGCCTCATGGCATTCATCTGAGGATCCTCAAGATGCTGCTGATGTAATTGCAAAACCCCTCAATGATTTTTGAGCAGTTTTGGGAATCCAGAGGGGTTCCAGATGACTGGAAGCTGGCCAATGTCCCAGTTTTCAACATCAAGGAGGAGGACCCTGGAAATCACAGGCCTGTCAGTCTCACTCCAGTGCCCAGCCAAATCATGGAAGAGATTATTCTGGGAAGTACTGAAAAACACCTGGAGGACAATGCAGGCACCAGTCACAGGCAGCACAGCTTCACCAAGGGAAAGTCCTGCTTGTTGACCCTGCTCTCCTTCTGTGACAGGGAGACCCCCCTCATTGATCTAGGACAGCAGCAGATGTTTCCTTTTGGATTCAGCAAAACTTTGGATATTGTCTCTCCCAGTGACCTTCTGGACAGACTGTCCAGCCCACAGCTGGTTAAAACCATGTCACATGAAGGGTGAGCAGCTGGCTCACAGCTGGACACAAAGGGTGACAGTGACTGGGGTGACACCAGGCTGGCACTGGTCACCAGTGGGGTTCTGCAGGGTTCTATCTTCATCCCTGTGCTCTTCAACATCCTCATTAATGACTTGGACACGGGACTGGAAGGAATATTCAGTTTGCCAAAAACACTAAATTGGGAGGAGCTGTCAACTCCCTCAAGGGTAGAGAGGCCTCAACAAATGAGAGATGGGCAATCACCAACCATGTGGAGTTTAACAAGGGCTGGATTCTGCACTGGGGTCTGGGCACTCCTGGTGGTGTGGACAGACTGGAGAGCAGAGCTGTGGAAAGGGACCTGGGGGCTGGTGGCAAACTGGATCTGAGCCAGCAGTGCCCTGGAGCCCAGAGGGCAAACCATGTCCTGGGGGCACCAGTCCCAGCACTGCCAGCCAAGAAAGGGAGGGGATTGTCCTGCTCTGCTCTGCACTGGGGCAGCCTCACCTTCAGTGCTGGGGGCAGTTTTGGGAACCACAACACCTAACAGACATTTGGAGAGCGTCCAAAGGAGGCCATGAGGATGGTGAAGGGTCTGGAGGGGAAGCTGCACGAGGAGTGGATGAGGTCACCAGGTCTGTTCAGGCTAGAGGAAACTGAGGTCAGACCTCATTTTTGTCTTCAGCATGCTCATGAAGGACAGCAGAGGGGCAGGTACCAATCTCTTCACTCTTGTGACCAGTGACAGGACTCAAGGAAACACCTGGAGCTGAGTGAGGGCAGGTTTAGGTTGGATATCACAAAAATGTTTTTCAACCCAAGGGTGGCTGGGCACTGAACAGGCTCCCCAGGGCAATGGTCACAGCACAGCCTGTCTGAGCTCATGAAGTGTTTGAACAATGCTCTTGGGCACAGGGTGGGGTTTTGGTTTCTGTGCAGGGCCAGGAGTTGAACTCAGTGATCCTGATGGGTTCTTTCCAGGTGCCCGTATTCCAGGATTTTATGAGACACACACTTGGAGTGCCAGCCCTGACAGCAATGCTCTCCTGCAGCAGGGTAAGACCCAAGGACTCATTTTTCCACAGCTCAGCTCTTGCAGAAGCTCATTTCCTCCTTGTTCTTCCCAAAATTGTGGAGTGAGACCCACCAGTCATTCCAATAGGCCAAAAGGGCTGGTGCTCCTTTCCTCAAGTGTACAGGACAACATGTAAACATACGACAGCGTCAAAGCAAGGCAGGCCTTTACATTTACCTGCTGGTTTTAAAAAGAGTTCTTTAAAAACTGACCGTTGCCTTCCTTGCCAGTTCTGTGAGCCATGAAATACTTGGCATGTCCTTCCCCACAGCTGGGTTGGGGTGCACTCACCCGGGGTGCAGAGGGGACAAAGCATTGCACAAAGGATGCAGTTTCCTACAGTTCCCTACAGGGAACCAACCTTGGACAGCACGTAACGAAGATGTCTGGATTGAGGAAGAGTAACAAAAACTTAAGGAGTGTGAGAAATAGAAGCAGAAGGGAGTAGAACAGAGCTGGCTGGCTGCTAACAGAGCTTCCATCAGCAGCTGCCTCTGGGTAGGTGGTGTTATCCCTCAGGGGTAGCTGCGGCCTCCACAAGATTCCCTAATCCTGTCAAAAAAAGGTACCTTTAAGCATTCCCCCTTGTATCAGGGCACAAGATCCCAGCATGCAGATTAATCTCAGCCTTATTCTTCCTCCAGCATTGTACAAGCAGGGTTAGGATTTCATGTTTGGAAGCATTTCTAGCAATTAAGCCATCACACAGCTGGAAGAGAACGCCCACCCACCCTCACAGAGTGAAACAATCAACATATGGGAGGCAGAACAGTGAAACCCAGAAAGCAAGGTGCTAATTTTCAATATTTAGGGTATTCATTTCAATATCTGAATGGCAAATAATTAAAAAGTGCACAGGTTTTTCAGAAAAACAGATCTGCATCATGATCTGCATTTTTACAGCTTTCTTTTTAAACCAGGCACTGCATTAAATGTTTGCTCCTTCCTGCTGCTCATTCCCTGCCTGAAGTCACACTGGCTGCCAAAATGGGATTTGACAATGTCATAACGAGCAAACTGTGGAAACCCCCAGGGCAAAATAAGCAGTCAGTACAGCTCTCCCCAACCTTTAATGATGCTCTGTACTTGTAATTCAATTGTATTCAGTTATGAGCAACTGCTGGAAACAAGAGAGCAATCTACAGGAGCACACAGGACTCCAGGCAGTCCCCACACTAGGAATCATGCTGGAATATGGACTTCCTCAGGTCAATTACTGCTGCACACCTTCTTTAGCAAGCCACACACTAAGCCACCACAGCACTTGCATCCATGCCAAACCTGGAGCATCCAAGAGCTCAGGAGCTGGCCAGCACTCTAAGGCAGGCAGGCAGCCAATCCAGCAGCACTGGTTAACCAAGCTGCAAGGAATTTGCTTAAGAATTTTTGGCAAGCCTCTGCTACATGAGAAAAATGCTTCATTTAGCAAAGAATGTTTAAGTTCTTCCCTGCAAATTCCCAGCGTTCCACTCTTTTTAACCTGGCCTGTCCAGGGAACTGCTTTCCTCAGCAATTTTACCCTAAGCATATCTATCCTTGATTTTGCAATATTAATGTTGCCTCCTTCCACACTGACTGAAACTTGATTAATATTTATGTATGTATTTATTTATTTATTTAAAATGTAAACAGACATTTGGAATTTAGGATGAATTTTGCCTTTAACAGATAAAGCAGTGGAACAAATCCAAATAGTTCAGGCAGCAGCAAGAGAAACCATACAACTACTTGAAGGTTTTCTGTTTGAACAAGACATTGAAATCTGAGTGCTGCCTGATCATTTTTCATCTTTAACTGTTCACTATTCATTTGTGCTCTCTGAAGAGCAGTTTAAACATCCCACCTCTCTCATTAAACAAAGATAAAAATCAAATCCTTTCATCTATTAAAAGAGACAACTAGGAAAAGTAATAAGACTGTTTATTAAATAAAACCCCCGATTTTAAAAGAAACATCAATAATCCTAGTTTTCTGTTTGGAACAACTAAAATAATTCACGGAGGGAAAATACCACTGGCCAACTGCTTTATGTCCCTTGCTCTCCATGCCCCTCTCCTGAGGAATGCCCTGTCTGAAGTGTGCCAGCTTTGCCCGGGTCACCTGGAGGAGCTGCGCTCTTTGCTCACGCAGTCGTCCTGGGAGGTGGTGTCCCCGTTGCCCACCATGCCGCACGTCCTCCGCTTCTTCCTGCGGTGCATCATCCCCTCTGTCTCAGAGCCAGAGTCACACTGCAGCGTGGAAAGGTGAAAGCACAGTTCAGAGGAACCTCAACAGCTGTCTGTGCTGTGCAATTCACCACCAGTTCTTTGAGCTCAGCAACCCTGAGCTCAAACAACGTGCTGTTTTAGGCTAGACACATTAAGGAAATTTTAAATCAGGCATATAAAAGTCAGCAACAGAAACAGTTTTGGATTTCATCACTGGCTAAAGCAACTTGAGGAATAACAATGAATGTGCTTCTTTTGGTCCCTAGAAGGACCTCGTCTTCCAAGAGAAGACTTTGGCTTCTGAAGGATTTAGGTGTTGCAAGAGTCCCGTGCCATAACTGACCTGTTTTGGATTTCTTCCCCCTCCCCCAATTTTTAGAACATTCACTTTGCAGCTATTTTCCACAAGCTAAATGAGTGACAGATTCATATATAATATAGACATGGATCAAACAGATTGAATCCATTTAGCAATGCAAAGAGAGGCTTCAGCAAACAGAATCTGCTAAGATCACAGGCTCCTCCACCATGTAGATTGGTTTAGCTGCTTTCCATTAATTTATGCCATATGGCATGAATATAAGGATGAAGGCACATAATCAGGTATGGAAAACCAATGTAAATGCAGAATATGGATCACCTACTGCAGTAAAAAGCATTACCTCTGAATCAGAGTCGGAGGAGCTGGAACTTGATGAACTGGAAGAATCACTAGAACTGTCAGAAGCAATACCAGTAGATTCCTGCAGGTCAACTGAATCAGCCAAGGCTGCCAGTTCAGGATGCTCTTGCTTTAGAATCCTAAATACAGTTGAAATTTCAGGGTTAGCCTTTGAATTGTAACACTGCACATTAATGAATATTTTTAGGTCTTGTTTTCTATGGAGAATACACAAAGAAAGCTACTGAATCTCTTACCTGTACCATTTCCGTGACAGTTTAGGTCTCCCTCTTACTGTCTTGTGCCACACCACTGGGAAGTTGGTACAGCTGGCAAAGTTTTGTGTGATGGCAATAGTCGTGTCAAGATTGAGGACTACATGCCACCAGCCACCTAAAACACAACAGCAGTGACCATTGGTGGCTGCATGGCAGAGAGCAAGCTCAAGAACAGCCAAGAACACCTTTCCCACAGTGCAGGTGGAACTGGACTTATCTCCCAAACCCCAGAGTGTTTTCCAACACATCACCTTTCCTGCCTTATTTCAGCTTTCACCCCAGTGCCTGAGAGGTTCTTGTTACAGAAGGCAGCTCCATGCTCTGCCCAAATTACCCAGCTCACACCCAGGACTGACGATGTGACCTGGCAGCACCAGGCTGGCTGCTGACAGTTTATTTAACAGCAGCAGCTATTGTGACCCAGACTGCACAGAGCCCTTTCTGTTCAGCTGCAGAGCACTCTCCACGCTGATTTTGCAAAATTCTTATGACTACAGACTAACCTTTCATTTAAACATAGATGCAAAATTGTTTTTCCACATGGGATAAAAATAGTGGAGTTCTTACAACCCACTTAGAGGCTCAGAAAAGACTGAGGGAACAGTTTAATGGAACCCGACAGCTACAAACCCTTAACAGAAGGTACACTCAGGAGTCACTAATAAGTGCCAAGACAATCACAAGGCACCCTTCACACACCAAGTCAGCTGGATATTAGAGACAAGCAATGTGGACAGAAACTATGGGCTGTGCTGCACATAAATGATGCAAGATTCAGAGGTTAGAATCTGGTACTGAACTCACCTCACCCCCACTTACAATGGGCACACAGTGTGCAGCCACTCAGAGGGAAGGGCATCTTCAGCACAGCTTTATTTAGCTTTTGATTTCAAATGCAAGATGAAGCATAAGCACAGAGAGGTGGGTGGAAGGTGTCAGTGCCTTTAAAGTAGTTCATTTCCCACAGCTAAGAAACATTCACATGCAAAATTCAGCCATAAATTTGCTCCAGCATGTACAAACTGAAACATTTTTGTCTATGAGTTACTGGGGCTCAAACACCTCTATTATTGTATGCCATTATTTTATGCCATTATTTTATGCCCTGACAGCTTTCTACTACTGCAATTTAGTTCAGATTACATTCCTGTGATGCTGCAATTTAAATCCCACTTGTTTTGCCATCTGTATCACATGCAATTCTACCCACAGGTCATACACATTTTGTGACATTCAGGATGTAACTGAGTAGTCTCAAAATGAGCTCAGTTTGTTTTGTAAGAAATGGGCCATATAAGAAAGCTGAAATGTTACAAATGGAATGTTACAAATATGCTTTTTTTTTTTTTTTTTCTCCCAGATTTCCTCCCTGGAGAAATCTGCACATACCTGGCACAAAGACTGTCTCTCCTGGTTTCTGTAAGACTTCCAGGGGTTTGAACTCGGGGGGCCAGGTGGGAAGCTGTGTCCGAGGGTAGATGACATTGAACCAGGTGATGGCCTCGTCCTGCTGGTTGCCCCCCTCCTCCCGTGTCACTTTGATCAGCTCTCTGGGGGTGCTGGTTGGGAACAGGCACCAACGCTTATGTCCCTGCACTAAGGCATTCCATGCACTGGTTCCCAAGGGGTCAATGTGAATTCCTGTTCCAGAACGAGGTGGGCCCATCACAAACCATCTGCATGAGGGGGGAAGAAAAGTGCTGTAGTCACAGAGCAGGCAGGTAGCTCCCTTTCTTCATGTTAGACTGACAATTAGAGCACTCATTGCACATTCAGTTAGAAATTAAAGTAACTACAGTTCCTTCATTTACATCCTTGATTTGGTTAAGTTCACACTGCAGCAAAAGGATTTAACAGGAGTTTAACCTAAAATCCTATATGAATTGGGACAGGAATGACTGTGGGATAAGTAAGTGAAGATGACTTTTGATGTGTCATAGCTGTATTTTGTTTAAAACAGTTCTTCAATAAAATCATGATTTCAAAGTTTATGAGCATGATTAAGTCCCAGCTGCCCGTGCTGGGATTCTTCCTAGGCAGGGAGATTCTCCTATGATTTTCTAGAATTTGCTGCTCAAACACATCAGAACTGCAGAACAATGAGGAACAAAAGGCAACAACAAGGAACAGAGCAAGTTACACAACCCTGGCCTCTCTCTTTGCCTTCTGTTCATTCACAAGGGGCTTTTCATTCCAACACTTAACTACATGGAGCTTATTCTCCAGTGACCACTCAGGATCTGAGGTTTATATTCCCCCTGCCCATTTACAAGGTTTATTTCTCCCAGTGGAGAACTTTATCTACTGTACATGTTTAACTGCAGCAGCACCTTTAGCTGCTCATTTTCCCTGGAACAGAGCAGTAAGAGCAACCACACCAGAAAAAGCAGTGTGAGGTGACTTCATAGCAAGCACCAAGAGGAAAAAATGACAAAAATTGTTTAACTGGCAGCAAGAGAGTGCAGACACTAAAGCACCAACACAATCCCTTCATGGGGTAGTGGCAGGAGGGTGATGCCCAGCAAGAGGAATGCAAAGGTTCAGAGAATACAGCAAGTTCTCCATCTCCCCTTTCCAGTACAGGTGTAAATCAAACTGGTTTTGAAGGATCATTTGCTGGCATCAACTGTAGGACAGTAAAGTCTGATCATCAAGCTGATTTCTTCCTGCTTCACAAAGGAGCTGTAAATAAGCAGGTGTTTGTCATTTCTATTGCAAATTCACTCTTTAGATTCATATTATGCTTAGAAAGCTGATTGCACTACAGGTAGAACAGTCAAGGCTTTTGTTAAGAAATCAGAAGAAATTATACACACGAAGCTCTGTCTGGCACAGACAGATGCTCTGCTCAAAACCATTTTTCTGACAATAACCTGAATCTACACACACAGGTTTTAAAACCCTTATTTAGCAACACTGTCATTTACCAGCACCTTCCTCCAAATACTTAATTTACAATGAACAAAACACAGTTTGCCCCAAGACATCAAATTTACCATTAAAAACTTCACAGCTCCTAAATCCAACCTGAAAACAAACCCCAGCCACCTTCCTCAAATTAAAATAGCTGCTTCAGTAAATGGCTTCCAGAAATCACTGTCTTTATTTTAAAGAGGAACAATGCCAATAAAAATGTGCTAAACCAATTGTTCTTTTAAGGTCTACACACTATCACACACCCCTCAACCCAGAGATCAACCTGTAGAGGTTGTGTCCTCCTCATACAATTAGCACCACTTATCAGATTTTCAATTATACTCTAAATTTACTGCACAGTCATTTCTGTACCTAGATGAACCCTCTGACTCCAGGAGACATCACTGTGCTCTCGTGCATCACTCAGCTCTCAAAAAACCTCAACAACCTGAAAAATACCCACATTTTCCAGAACAAAACACAAGAAGTTGGATACCAAGAACAAGAGCAAGGAGCTCAGCATGTGCCTGTAGGTGGGGAGGGTGTGGGGGACACAGACAGCAAAATAAATGAGTCACAACCAGACTCTCATTCACCTCTAACTCAGGTAAATGATCTCCAGGTCATTAAATGTATTTAATTTCTACTACACCCGGTGTGGTTTTGTGTTTGACCACAGTGTTGGATGCTCTTAGAAGAGAATTCTGGAAAGCACTGTAAAAACACCTCCTTCAGTGATGTCAAATGGAATCAGCTCTTGATTCACTCCTGCAAAAGCACAACTGGACTAAGACACATGAGGGTGCAGAGGAAAGTGCCATTACTGATGAGCTCTTGCTCAATTTGATTTAAATAAACCACATCACAGCTTCATGTCACTCCAAGAGCAACAGGCATTGTCTGACAATTATAATGTCACTGTAAAGACTTTAATTACTTGGGAGGGTTCAATTTGAGCTCACAGTGCTATGAAGTGTCATAGTAACATAGATAAAAATGGCTTTTTATCTAGAAGTCCAAATACAAGGTTGTTGCATTTGAATATATGAATGAAATGGCATTTCACCCTCTTCCAAGCTGAAGCAAAAATAAAGAGTTGAAAAGACTACACAGATGTGAAATATTGTTCTCTCTCAAAACCATCTGAAGGGGAGCTAGGAACTGGTGCCCATTTTAGATCCTAATCTAGCTTAAGATCTTTACCTTAAAAGGAGTGACTCATAATTAAACAAAATTCCACACTGTACATAAGCCACTGGTGCAAAACCCAGGAGCTGCTCCTGAGGTATTTAAAATTTGAACACAAGAAGGCACACAAAGCAAGAAAATGATCTTTATAGTTCTCAGTAACTATGTAATTTAGAAGTGATGTAAACTGACTTAACAGAATAAAAAAAAACCTGAACCATAAACTGTAGCAACACTGGTGCCAGGAGGAAAAATTATTATATAAATCTGCTCTTCTTTCCCACAGGATTACAGATGTACACTCATTTCAGAGATGATGGAAAAATATCCCCTTTTTTATATGAGACCATCCCAGGTATTTAGGAACAACTGGAAAATACCCAGTTTTGTCTTGCTGTCACTCTACCTGTAGGGTGGCCTTCGCTTCTCCCCTGCATACTGAAAGAGATCATCAGTGAAGAATTTGGGGACCTTGTAGTCCTCCAGGAGTTTCCTTCGCTTGGGATGCTCCCCATAGCTGCTGTCAAAGATGTACAGGGGGCTGTCATCACGCGTGGTTTCCATGTACTCGATGTAATATTTCATCTTCATCTTCACAGAGTAGCCATCATTGTCCTCCCCACACTTGAACTTCTGGTTCCTGTACTTGCGTTTCAGCCGCTCCAGCGTCCACTTCTCCTGGGCAGACCAGCCCACCTGGGCGTTCAGCAGCACCACGGGCTTGTAAGGCTTCTCATAACGCTCAACAAACTCCTCCACTGTCAGCTGGAGTGTGTCTGCCCTCTCCACGTTATCCTGGAAACCGAGGGAGGAGAGCAGGACAGGCATGAGGACAGACTGACAGGGCTGGGCTCGCCTGTGGGGGTGCTTCCTTCACACATTATATCCTTTGCTCGGCACAGCACGCGGCTGTGGAGCTGCCTCGGTGTTATTTTAAGCTCCCCGAGGCTGCAGCCCCGTTTTTGCTCCCTGCACACTCAGTGACACCCGGAGCCCTTGGCACAGCTCCGGGGGCGGAGAGGCCGCCCTGCCCTTTGGGCTGGCACATCCCTCGCTGCCATTCCCTCCCTCGGGACACCGGGAAGCGCTCCCGTTCCACCCCGGCGGGCCCCGACCTTCCCACACGCCTCGCCACGTGGAGGGAAGAAAGTCCTGTCCCCACCAAAGCTCTCCTGCAGCTGGTGAGGATAAAAAAAAAGGGCCATTCCCGCTTCCCATCAGACATCCCGCAGCTCCCCAATCACCTCCCAATCCCCTCAGTCGCCCCCTCCATCCCCGTCGCCTCAGGGCCCCCCAGTCCCCAGCCGTGCCCCCAGGGCTCTTCCTCGTTCCCCGCAGGACTTGCTCAGTCGCGCCCCTCTCCATTCCCCATTTCCCCCGCTCCATTCTCCATTCCCCATTTCCCCCCTCTCCATTTCCCCCCTCTCCATCCCCCATTCCCCTCTCTCCATCCCCATTTCCCCCCTCTCCATCCCCATTTCCCCCCTCTCCATCCCCATTTCCCCCCTCTCCATTCCCCCTCTCCATTCCTCATTCCCCCCCTCCACTCCCCCCTCTCCATTCCCCCTCTCCATTCCTCATTCCCCCCCTCCACTCCCCCCTCTCCATTCCCCCTCTCCATTCCCCCCCTCCATTCCCCATTCCCCCCTCTCCATTTCCCCCTCTCCATTCCCCATTCCCCCCCTCCATTCCCATTTCCCCCTCTCCACTCCCCATTCCCCCCTCTCCATTTCCCCTCTCCATTCCCCATTTCCCCCCCTCCATCCCCATTTCCCCCCCTTTCACTCCTCCTCCCCTCAGCGCACGCACCTTGCAGGCGCCGGGGCTCAGGGGGAACGTCTCGCAGTAGTTGTGCCGGGTCCAGTCCAGCGAGTCCTTCAGCTCGGGCCGGGCGCTGCGCTTCGCCTCACGGATCCGCTTCTTGCTCTTGTGGTTCATGGCGGCGGCGCTGGGGGCCGTCACCGCCCGCGGCCCCCGGCCCGACCCGGATTCCAGTTCCGATCCCGACCGTGATCCCGGTCCCGGCCCCGCTCCGGCCGCACCTTCCAGAAATTTCACCCCGTGCCGCCGCTGTCGCCGCGGCCCCGCCCCCGCCGCACTCCCATTGGCCGGCTCTGCCCCTGCTTCCGCCACGCCTCGGCGCTGATTGGCGGAGGCTGGGGAAGCGGCGCCCCCGCGCCGCCATGTTGAGGAAGGGCAGCGCGGGCGGCACGGAGGCAGCGCGGGCGCCCTCGGCCGCGGAGCTCCGCGCCCGCCGCGGGACCGCCCCGCCGCCGCTGCCCTTGCCGCGGCGGGCCCGCGCTCCGCGCCTGCTGCTCCCCGGGCAGCGGCGGGCCGACCGCGTGCCACCCGCTTTCCTCCCTTCTCCGGGAAGCGGCCCGCGGAGCCGCCAGCCCCCCCCCGCCGGGGCAGCGGCGCGGGCGGGAGCGGCGCGGCTTAACCGCGGCCCCGCCGCCGGGCGAGCGCCTCAGCGCCATCAGCGCCCGCGGCGGCGCTCCGCGTGACGTCGCGCCGGGAGGAGGCGGCGATTGGCCGGCGCGGCCCGGCGGCGATACGTGTCTGGCGGCGATTGGCCGATGGCGGAGCCGCGGCGCGTGCGGCGGTACCGTTTCCAGGACGGCGCGGCGGCGCTGGCCGTGCGCGTGCCCGAGGTACCGCGGGCAGCCGGGGCGCCGGGAGCAGCGGGAGCTCCCGGGACCCCGGCACAGCGCCTCGCTCCGTGCCTTGCAGGTGCTGGACTCGCAGTACGGCACGTACGTGTGGCCCTGCGCCGTGGTCCTGGCCCAATACCTGTGGGCGCACAGGCGGAGCCTGCCCGGCAAGCGAGTGCTGGAGGTACCGCCCGCTCCCCGCCCGGTTCCGCTCCCGTGAGCCGCGGTCAGGCTCCGCCCGCGGGCTGCAGTATCGCGCTGTGGTTTCAGATCGGTGCCGGTGTGAGTCTCCCCGGCGTGGTGGCCGCGCGGTGCGGGGCCCGGGTGACGCTGTCGGACAGCGAGGAGCTGCCCCGGTGCCTGCAGAGCTGCCGCAGCAGCTGCCTCCTGAACCGCCTGCCCCGCGTGCCCGTGCTCGGCCTCACCTGGGGCCGCG
Organism: Passer domesticus; assembly: GCF_036417665.1. Lineage (NCBI taxonomy): Eukaryota > Metazoa > Chordata > Aves > Passeriformes > Passeridae > Passer > Passer domesticus. The sequence continues at coordinate 8,849,183 of NC_087493.1, forward strand.
TGTCGCCAGAGCTGCTCGCTCTTGCGCCCATAGACATCGTTCTAGGCTCAGATGTGTTTTTTGACCCCAAAGGTACGTTAATGCTCTGAGGTATCTTTGGTTTGTGACTGCAGGAGTTCGTGTCTGCTGCTGGGAACGGTGTCAGTAGAGCAGGTGACGCTGTGCTACTGACCTCGATACTCTGGGGTAACTCGAGCGTAGAGATGTCATAAACGCGGCTGAGGGTGTGGGAGTGGATTAAGTAAATAACTGAGTCCCTTCCTGCCATGCTTGGCTCCCTCACACAGAGACACTGTGCTTGCACTGATTTGTAATTACCATTCATACAACCAGGCAGATTTATCCACACCTGGAATTGAGACTAACTGCTTTATCTCCCCAAACTACACAGACTTTGAAGATATTTTAACTACAATTTACTTCTTGTTGGAGAAGAACCCACATGCTCAATTCTGGACAACATACCAAGTCCGAAGGTAAAATTTTTACATATTTAAAACTCAAAGTTTAACTCCTGTCTCAGCTGCAGATGAGCATCCACTCCTCTGTGGCAGCACCACTCTGACTCAGAAAATCTCTTTATTGTGAGTCAGGCTATTTGACCAGTAAACCCTGGAGGTAACAAAATCTGAAAATTATCCCATTTGCTGTTAGGTAAAAACCTGATAGAAACCCGGCTGTGCTGTACCAGTTTGTGACAGCCTGCTGGAGTTACTGTAGCAGTGGTAACCCTGGTTCTGTTCTCACTCCTGTTCCTCCCTCAGTGCTGACTGGTCTATCGAGGCTCTGCTCCACAAATGGAACCTGAAGAGCATCCA